>NW_024610227.1:0-234456 GCF_016920785.2 Ixodes scapularis | reverse complement strand
CGTTACTAAAAATAAAGTAATCGATTACAATTACTATTACTCTTGGCTAAAAAGTATTCGATTCCATTACTTAATTACTCGACAGCAAAAGTGATTGGACATTACTTTAAGAAGTAACCGTCACTTTTCCGATTACTTTATTGTGTGAAGACTTACATCTTTAGCGCTCATATCAATGAACTACTTCCAACCAATATTTCACATTTTCACAAGTAGTGAAGAAAAAGAAAAAAACGGGTTCCCTCTTCGCGGTCGTTGCACCTTCACAATGCGGACACAAGCATAGAATTCGTTTGAAGAGTTTAATGATTTGGGCGTTAGCCAATTTGGGGGGGGGGGGGGGGGGGGGTAGCGGAGGGAATTCTAGATCTTGTTTAGCTTAAGCAAGGGTTATCGCTCAAAGTTTGCGTCGCTCATTTTATTATTCACATGTTGATGAACTCGCATGTTATACAAAGGAATAGCAGCTCCAGGATTTGAAACGGATCATGTGTACTATCCATTAGCGGAAGAGATCGCCCCGACCACTTCTCAACTCGAAACCTTGCTTGTCACAAAGATCACGTAGGGGAAATGGGGGAATATTTGAACTAGCTTTGTTATATTTTGCGTACGCTTTAGACATTCTTCGGTTCTGGTTCTCCTATGGGCTGCGAGTAGGTATCGTAAGCAGGATTATTATTATTTTTTTTTTAATTTCTGTGGGTGTGTTTGTGAGGGGCTACTTTGAACGAAGGACTTACAAAGCTACGTTCTGCTCCCTCAAACTTTACCCTGAATGGCCTTTGTCACGCACTGGGGCTCCCCTGGGGCTTCCCGCTCCCAGTCCCAGCTTGAAAAAAAAAACAAACAAAAACGTACGTTCCACAGAAACTGTACATACAAAGGTGTTAACCTCGTTTCCTACAGCTCCGCAAAACCTTTCTTTTTTTTCCGTTCGAAAACAGATGCAAATTTTATTTTTGTCATTTCAGAAAAAAATTAATAAAAAGCTGCGTGCAGGGGGGGGGGGGTCCCATGGAAAAATAGTAACGGTTAGAAGTAATTTTTATTACTTCAAAAAGTAATCAGATTACTCTTGTGATTACTGCCTGATAAAAGTAATCAACGGATTACAAAATTACTCCAAAAAGTAATCGATTGCAAGTAATTTGATTACTCGTAATGCGTAAGGTGGAAGTCTGCCGTCACCAAGCGGTGGAAAAGGCGGCGCATACTAGAAAGGGGTAGTAGGGATCAGGCACCGACGAGGGTTCAGCGTAGAAAGGTCCCGGATGTACGCGCCGCACTGCGATCGAGGATTCGACCGGTTCCGAGCGTTCCGAAGGCCTTTGGCTGCTTCGGCGAGCAGGTTTGGCGGTATGGCAGCGCGAAGTGACTCCCGTTCTGACTGATCTTTACCCCGTGTTTGGTGTCGTTTGTGGTCAATAAAGTGTCACGCCGAATTAATGTTTAATCGCGCAGCAAATGCAGTGCGAGCTGCCCTGGCCGCCCGCTTCATACAGCCTATCCAGCACATTAAGGTCCCTTACAGCACATGCTTTAGTGGCGCCCTCTCGAGCCGCCGAGACGGAGTGCGGCAGCCATGAGTGCTCGCTGAGCTCACTCTAGTTCGCGGCCACTCAAGCAGCCAAGGACGTCATGAGGAGGTTATTTTTTGCTTGTCTTTGTAATTTTAATTTGCCTATAACTTTTAAAATAAAGCGAAATTCGAGAAAAGAAAAGTTTCATCAAGTTACTACGTTCAGTGCGCTCAGGTTCGTTGCAAATTAAAAACACGTCAAAAAGTTTTTGTAGGGCCCCTTCAAAGGAACCGCCGTAGTGCCGCGGGTCCAAACAAAAAGAAGGCTTATTTGCAACATTGCCATGTTATCTTTATCCACGAACACCGGTGAGGTTGAACCACAGAACAGTACTAATCTTTGATTCAGTTATATGCTTAGAAACCTTTTTTGTATCAGCTTCGGGACAAAGAAAGACAAAAAACATGTTTGGGAGATCTCTTTCAAGGCCAGTCCCGCGCAAGTTCGCTCCGTTGGTGCATTGAATCTGGTCGCTTGGATGTCATTCAGTCTTCGTTGCCGCAGCAGGAGCAGGTCCTCCGCAAAGGGGAATAACATAATGCCAACTATTTAAGGCAGCATTCTTTGCTGAAAGTGATAAACAGACAATTTGAGCGCACTAAACTGCTGTCCGAGAAACACCGGAGTTCTTGTTCGCAAACACCGGAAGGACTTCGAGAACCTCGACATTGACCGTGTTCGTGGTCGTTGCTTTAAAGTCTGGGGGGACCTCAGGCGGTCTCGGACCCCCCCCCCCCCCCCCTGACTTTAAAGGATGGTCTGAGACCTTCCTCCACAGCCCCAGCATGAGTGAAATAAAAATTACATCTTGCAATAAAATAGCTCTGTATTCAAAGATGTAACATTTAATTGGGGATTAGCAATTTGAGGGTTGCAGGCGCAGCGTGGGCAGAGACAGTAGTGGGGTTTATTTTATGTGCATCTAATATATCTCGTCAGACCCCCCCCCCCCCCCCCCCCCCCCTCGCCAAGCTTCTTGTAGGGACCCCCCTCAACTTACGGGAGACTAAGCACTGCTGGGTAAGAAATACATTTGTCATCCGTAATACATGGATTGCTGAAACCTTACGCTCGTACTCTGCGCACTTTGCCACAGGTAAGACAGCTTTACAGTAGGGAATTTTAGTAGATCGTTTTCAAAGGCCCGCTATAGCTATGGCCACGCTTTAGGGCATGCATCGAAGTGGCTGCGCGAGCGGCAGCTTCCAATAATGTGTCCTGAAAACACAATCTACAAAAACTGTCTAGTGTCTGGTATAGACCAGTGCCGGACATCCTAGCCTCAGCGATAAAAAAATGGGAAGTAATAATCTAAAATGCAGTCTCTTCCGAAGAGAGGGACTGCGCATAAAACAATGGTTTTGCTTTTTACAGCACTTTTGGCATCGGTGTTGTTTTTGGAGCTTCGTGAGTCTGCATTTCTGACGTTCTTGCACTACGATATGTGCGAAGGTTTCTAAAAAAAACGAAGTCTCGCAAAAAGCGCCGCCCCCTACTGCGTCATCGCGTCAGCATAAACAAACATGGCGGTGCCCATGGAACAGAGCAGACACTCTTAAGCTGAGACCAGAAGCTCCACCTTCGGCGCGAGCTTGCTGGCTTCCGCAGTGCTTTGGTTGCGTGTGCCTGCGCGTTCACACTTGTGTTAGCAAGGGTAGAAAGCTTGTGCTGAAGGCGGAGCTTCTAGTCTCAGCATAAAGGGGCGGTGCAACGATATTCGTTTTGAGCGTTTTTCTTTTTGTATAAGCTTACTGGCACTAGTGGGACCCAAGTACACTCGCACGCAACGCCACTGACCAAGAAACCCCTTTGTTGCGGTGTAATTTTAAGGAGAAAAGTGAGCGTTTTCTTTCAATCTCTCCTTCGCAAATTTTGATGACGTACTCTGGGGGTAGCAGCATCCTCCGGGGACGATATTTGAATGCGGCTTATAGATTGGACCCGAGCATTGCGTGAGCACTCGATTTGGGCTCGTGATAATTGATAGCTCGAGAAGCATTCGGGTAGTGGCCCGTGTCCAATAACTGCGATGACGACAATAGCCGAGGCATACAATATCTGGAACTCAGCGCGTGTCCTGTGGCCTGCCAACCCCAGCGCGTGGCTACGATTAACATTGGTGGCATATAATCGGCTCCAGATCAGGTGGCCGCTTGTTTTGGCTGCGAGTTGAGGAGGTGAACGCTGCTCGTTTTTCTTTAATTTTTTCTGCGACTGATACTGCGCGTGGTGAAAAAACGATTGCGTGTTGTATAGTTCATTGGCGTCAGATTCGTCCTGAGCGGTATTTGCGAAAAGTACAAAAATCGTTGCATTTCCACTTTAAGGGTGAAGAGCTCGGAGAGCAGCCTGTGGAGAGCACGTGACGTCCGGCGCAATCGTGACGTAGATTGTGTTGGGACGAGCAAAGCTGTGGCGAGGCTGACGTCGACAGGATGTCCAAGTCGTTCCGGTCACCACACACTCAAGAAAAAAGGGTGTAAAAGGGTGTACCGTAACACCCTTTGTCCCATCTAATACACCCCAAAACTTCAATTCGACGTACAGAGCCCTATAGTCGATAAGACGGCCCCAAATTTTACGAGGGGCTTGATAACGGTGCGGTATAACATTTTAAACAGCTAAAGTACCTATCAAAGACCCCATAAAGAAAACACCGAGTTTTTACAGTAGGGCCATGAAAACCCCGATTATTATTATTATTTTTTTTTTTTGGTCAGTAAAACGTACATCAGCTATTTTAATAAGTTGCACCACACGGCTATCAAGCCCCTCGTAAAATTTTGGGCCGTCTGTTCGACTGCAGGGCGCTGTACCTCGATTTAAAGTTTTGGGGTGTATTACAAAGGGTGTAACGATAAACCCTTTTACACCCTTTTTTTTTAGAATGCGAGGCGGCCGAAGCACGCAAACGATCGGGCCACTGCAACTAACCGCAAAGCTGCTTTTGTACGAATTGTGAGTGACGTGCTAATCTTCTAAAGGGACAGTAGCGACGTATGGGACCAAGGAGGATAGAAGGGTAGGTGAGGGCATGACGTCAGCCGCGTAGCCTTCACAAGCCATGCTCCCTTGACGCCTCGCCTCTTTCTCATTTAACCGATCCTCACCTATCTCAGGCCAACGTGACCACAGCACGTCACCGTAGCTAGCCTTCGTCTAGCTATGGGGTACTAGAATACACCACAGTCTAGCCTTCGATCTGATAAAACCTACCGGACGGAGCGCGAGCAAGCCTGCAAGGAATCCTTCTACAATCAACCATCCATCTCACACGTGACATGTCACGCGTACCAATTGCCATAGAGATCTACGGTCACGTTGGCCACAACATCGTTTAAACTTTTTATGACTAGGCTTCACCAATATTGCAACGTGCCCCCCCCCCCCCCCCCCCCCTTGTACTTCTAACCTCCCTGTGACAATGCTATGGTGGCTATGGCTATGGTGGCCACCGTAACAACGCCTGTCTCGCCTGAAACTATACATGCATTGAAACTGACATCGTTTCGCAAGCTTGCCGGTCACCACGAGAGAAGAGGGGAAGGAGGCAATTCCCTGGTGACCGGGAGGAGGTGTCTTTTGCTAATAGTTTAATTCGGTTTAAAATTTTATTTATTTTCTTTTTCAGCAAGAGATTGGTGTGTCCAAAGCACGATGGAAGAAATACATTTAGGCGATGACTGTCTGTCCGACGTGGCGACCACATTATGTTCGGCGCACCGAGCGCGCTTCACTCGCACGGGGATAGATGGCTCCCAAGTATAGAGGGTCTTGTGAAGGCTTGTATGTGGGCTTGTGAAGGAAATTATGCATTCTTTACTCGGTTCCTGTGTACTATGCGGTGAAATGATGGACTTATGTTGGCGCATTGGCACTGAATGTCATTTCCCCCGCGGTTGCTGCTTTTTAAACCAGAACATTCCGATGATGACTCAACGTGACAAAAATACTCGTATACATATAAAACTTCCCGACAAACTCTACTGAGCTTTCAATAATTTTGAGTGATTTGATATAATCTCGTTAAACAGCTGGGTTGTGCTCTCATGTTTTCTCCGACAGCATGTTTTGTAACAGTTCCGTAGATTGTTTACACACATTGCGTCGCTTTATAGGAGGTCCGGGGATTTTTTTTTTCACCTTGCTCCTGCCTTTTTATTGAAAAATAAATTCTAATAACGTTACATAGTGGGTCCTAAATAATTCTTTACGAACGCAGAAAGGCATGAGCATTACAAATGGTTTATACATATGATGTCAACTGGTACCGTGGTACATATAAACCATGTAAGCAGGAAACATTTTTATTTATGACGACATAGTGACTGACATGATGCCACAGTAGGATGACATACTGCCTGAAACGATGACACAGTGACTGAAAGTCAAACAGTAGTAGCGCGGTTATAGGACATAAATCACTTTGCATATTCTACACACTCACAATATGGTGTCACCCGTTTACAAACGATTGTCTCAACATGCTCTCCTTTTTCAGGCAGATTTTTGGGTTTTTGTAACCTGTAAGGTACTTTGGGCAGCCAGGGAAAATGCTCATAACAGCGTCTACAGGTAGCACGGGCTTCTTTGCAACATGGAGGAGAACTCTACCACCAAACTACGCATGATACCATTTCGATATCAGTTGGTCGGAAAAATGCTTGGCACAAACATGATCACTAGGTAGTAACTTGCGATCGGCCCTCCGGATTGCACGACGCCACTGCTCCACTGCTCCAGGCGAGCGTCATTCGATGGAGCTTTAAACAAGGACACTCGCTGTGCACAGTTCCGATGCCCCGAATTGCAGTTCGGAACGAAGCACGTCTTTTCCATCCTTACAGCATAACTTCATTTTCTTCGGGTTAAGGCTCACCTTCGTCCACGATGGTGGCACCTCTGATCGACACAGCACCAAAGCAAAACACGAGGCCAGCCACTGGCCGCACACCACCACCACACCGCGAAAAAGGCGAGCACGCGACGCCGCCGACACCGTGGCCGCCGAGGAAAGACCTAATACCCACGGTGTTGATAGCTCAGTTCCCTCCGCGGCGGCGCGGAACTAACTACTCCTGGCTCGAGGCTAGCTCCGAATACGATCTTGTCGCTTGCTCCGCGCGGGAAGAGCGGCCAGAGTCATCACCTAAATGTATTTTTTCCACCGTGGTCCAATGTGATACTGCTTCCTTGAACACGTATAGACCAAGAAATAAGAGCCGAAAGTTTGTTGTAGCATCCCTTCAAAGGGATACTTCAACGAAATTTTAACTATACCTGTCGCGTTCAGAAATAGGTTGACCATGATCCACAATATCGGTAAATGACAACCGCTCGTTTCTATTTTGAGCCCGATGGCTGTATTTTTCGTTATAAACGGACCACTCTGGCAAACGCTCGGAGAGCAGCCAGCGGAGACCACGTCAGATCCGCAGCAATCGTGACGTAGTTTGCCTCGGGACCTTTCGTCGGGACGCAGCGGAGGCTGCGAGCTAACCCAGCAAATCCCGCTCTGTGGACGTAGCCCGTGATACACTTTCCGCGCGTCGCTCTGCCCCCTCTCCAAGGATACGTGACTTTCACGTGGCCTTGGATAGGCCCCGATAGCTCGCAGGATCCGCTGAAAGCAGCAGAAGCATACCAGCGATCGGGCCACCGCAAGTAACCCCAAAGCTGTCTTTGTACGAATTTTGAGTGAGGGGTTAATCTTCTATAGACTCGTAGAGGGACAATAGCGACTTCTGGGACACACAAAAGAGAGTCTCGGAGGGGGGAGAAATCCTCCCTCAGCTCTTCTCTCGTCGTTGCCCAAAATTCGTTTCATGAGCCCAAAATTCGTTTCATGTGCCCTTTAGGCCCATGAAACGAATTTTGTGCTGGTATAAATCACTTTACATCGGGATTTTACTAAAAGCAGATCGTTCAGTGTTCCAAAATAAAAAAAAAGGTAGAAAGTCAAAAGCCTGACTTTCAGTGCGAAAATCTGAAAACACAGCGGACTATTTCGTACCTCCTCCCCTTCGTAAGCTCTCTGCCTTTTCACTGTGATACATCCGCGGTTCCTAAAGGGTGTCACCGGATCCAAACGCACGTCACACGATACAGGACCTCCCTTAATCCTTTCACCCTTAAAGGGCCCATGAAACGATTTTTGGGTTGGGATAAATCATTTTAGATTGGGATTTTACTAATAGCACATCGTTCAGTGGACCAAAAGAAAAAAGGTAGAAAGTCAAAAGCCTGACTTTCAGTGCGAAAATTTGAAAACAGAGCGGACTATTTCGTACCTCCTCCCCTTCGCAACCTCTCTGCCTTTTCACTGTGATACATCCGCGGTCCCAAAAGCGCGTTATTGGGTCCAAACTGACTCACACGCAACCGGACCTCACTTATTCCCTTCACCCCTAAGCTGACATTGTGGTGGAAGCTACGCGCTTGCCAGACCAATCAGCCGCCTCCCTTCCATCACCTGACTTCATTCTCTGCAGCCACATTTGCCACGCTCACGTGGCAAGTGTGGCTGGCCCAACGAGCACGTAGTTTCAACAGCACTGTCAGCTTCGGAATGAACGGGGTGGGGAAAGCAACTTTTGTCTGAATTTTGAGCGACGGGCTAATCTTCTAGGGGGAGAATGGATGTGTCCGGGATTACGCAAACGAGAGTGCGAGCAAGAGGGGACTCCCCCTTTTCGTCTTTTTTAGCTGTTTGGTGGAATGCGCGATTTATGAGTTGAGGAGGAAAGCGAAACAGGAAAAAGTTGGAAAAGCGTTTCATGACCCCTTTAAGCTGACAGTGTGGTGGAAGCTACGCGCTTGCCCCACCAATCAGCCGCCTCCCTTTCGTCACCTGACCTCATTCTCTGCGCGCGGGTATGCGCGAGAGAGCGTGATCACGTGACAAAAGTGTGGCTGGCCCAACGAGCACGTACCTTCACCAGCATTGTCAGCTTCGGGGTGAACGGGGTAGGGAAAGCAACTTTTGTCTGAATTTTGAGCGGCGGCTAGTTTTTTAGGGGGATTCCGAGCAAGAGGGTGACTCCCCTCTTTTCGTCTTTTTGAACTCTTTGGTAGAATGCACGATTTATGAGTTGAGGAGGAAAGCTAAACAGGAAAAAGTTGGAAAAGCGTTTCATGACCCCTTTAACACCCCCGGAGTCCGGAACAAGTTCGTTTCCCTCCGCCCAGATTTGTCTGTGTGTGCGACGTTGTGGTATCAAGGGGTGTCGCAAACTTTTGTCGAACCGGATTTTTAGGTCGAACTTTTGGGGTTCGACAGGTTCGAACCGGTTCGATTAACCTTCGAACTTTTAACCAGGTTCGACCGGTTCGACTTTGGGGACAGTGGGGCCAGACCTTCATACGTGGGTAAATCAGGAAGTCTTTGCCCCTATTTTCTTTTTGATCAGATTACGACTGTAAATGCGAAGTCAACATATTCATTCCCAGCGGTGAATCTTTCTTGGACCGGCCCGGCCTTATCTGTCGGTGGCTCCGCGGCGCGGCGCTGCTGTTAGTTGTTGAAGATGGCGGTTATGCTTCACACGTCCACGGCGTACGAGCAATGAAGTTTGATTCGTTTTCTATGCAGCAAGGGACGAACGCCTATCGAAATCCACAGGGAAATGTAGCCCACGTATGGCGAAAGGTGTCTCGCTTTGAGAAGTGCGAGGTGGTGGAGTTGTGACTTGTGAGTTTGCGAAAGGCCGTGAAGAGTTGCATGACAATGAGCGTTCGGGAAGCCGGACGAATTCTACCACAGGGCCAACTCAAATTTAGAGCTGCGATCGGACAAATGTCTGCACCGGTGTGTGGACTATATGAAAAAAAATAGTGTAAAGTACGTAGAATTGTACGTGTATTTGTAATTACCTGTATGTACCTTATTTTGGCTAATAAAAAATAGGGGCAAAGACTTTCTGATTCGCCCTCGTACAAGCATCTCTAAAATTGGAAAAAAAATTTGTTTTAAGCAAAGGGTTATTTTAATTTTATGAACAGTTGCAATTAAAATAAACTAATTCTAATCACTGAAGAAATTAATATCGTCAAACGTGAAAACAGCGTAAAAAATTTAACAAAGGACAAGTGAAAGAAGTGCACGGACAGCGCTTTGTCCGTGCACTTCTTTCACTTGTCCTTTGTTAAATTTTTTGCGCTGTTTTCACGTTTGACGATGTTAAACCAACTAGCCCAACTTAACGCCTTGTTGAAGAAATTAGTAACTTAATTTCTGTACCGTATTAACTGAAATAACAATCTGTGCTGCCCTTAATTCATCCCTTAGTGATAACCATCCAATCCGATGCCAACCGGCCAGCCTGTCGCGCATCCGCATAGCAGTCGAACCTGAGTCGAACCTTTGTCGAACTTTTCACAAGAAGTTCGAAAAAGTCGAACCTGGTTTAACTCGAACCTTGACCGGTTCGCGACATCCCTAGTGCTATCAAAGGCAGAAAGCTCGAGCTCAACGCGGAGCATCTTCTGGATTGTAATATGGAAGGATGTATTTCTGATTCTCCAACCACTGTCGTTCCTTTCTATTCATTGCTAAATGGATGCGGCGAGTAGTCCATGTATTTGTAAATACAGTTTGTCATCAAAGTTAGAGCCGAAAAATGATGATGCACAAAAACTGTCACGTTCCGGTTATAGAGTTAACAACACGCCCACACAGAGTCCTAAAACTAAATTATCAAGTTTTCCTCTTTTTTTTTTTTTAACCTTGGACTGTTGGTTTGAATGAGAAACAGACTTCACGACATGCATTTTTATTTTATTACTGAGAGAAAAACTGTTTGAATAGTATTCGCATAATCACCTACGATATGTTGGAAGCTCATATACTACTCAGTAAATATTTGTACAAAGTTGAATGTTTCAAGACACCCTGCAATGCGTTTCTAACTATTTTGACTGACACGCCCTACCCGCGAAACGAGTGTACATACGGTAGTAACAGCGCAAAAATGTTTTGAAAGTAGAGTTATATTTAGGAAATAATGAGTTTAGAGAACCTCCACGACGAGGGCACGCGGTCAAAATGTGAGATCGCCGTCTGGGTGGTGGAACCACTCGGCCAATTCAAAGCAGTAAGCTCACTTTAGCCATCCGTCAAAATGTGATTTTCAAATTTTGCATTAGCACCAAAACCCCTTGCATCAAGGCAGCCGCTTTCAGGGGAACGTCTCAGGTGCGACGTTACCTTGGGATAGAGGGCGCAAGCCGCCGCCCACTTCCAAAGCATTACACATTTTAACCCTCGATTAAAATATTAAATTTTAAAGTTTTTGCTAGATGACGCAAGTTACCGCCCAGCTTCAAAGCAACGCACTCTACAAAAATGCAAAAACGTGAGCGCACTAGTTAGGTGGCGCGAGCTGCCGCCTAATCTAAAAATTAAATCTTGCTTTATTAATTTATAAATATGTAATGATGTGAAACTTACTGGGTAGAAGGCGCATGCTGCAGCCCCCACTTAACAGACAGAGTTAACTTTAGTTTCCTATTCGATCATTCAAATATCAGTAGTCGCGATCCTAACGGTGGTCTAATAACGGAGGTACTAGAGGCCGACGTCTGTTCTGTTGCCTCCTCCAACGCCATACCACTCGCTCAAGCCTCTCAAGAGCCAGACTGACTTCGGACACCTCAAGGGCCTCGGGTTAGGATGACTAGGAAACTGAACGTTGCGATGCCAGCGACACCGACGCCCGTTCGTTAATGATTTCACTTCTACGATCAACCAACAGGTTCGCGACAGGGATCAACCGGGGCCTATCTAAAAGCACCGCGGGTTCTTTTTGGTGCAGAACTAGACTGTCCTATTTCCCGGATTCGTTTTAGAAAATTATCGTCGGTGCATCTTGCCTTTTTTTTTTTTTCTTCAAGTATAAGACTTGCTTGATTCGTTGGCTTGATGATTGGAATTGGTTCCCTCTTGTGCCAATATACATATGTGGCGTTATTAATGCAGCCCTGTCACGCCGACAGTACACATTACACAAAAAGTCCGTCTTCGCTACGATGATGGCAGTTTCGGCCGAATCAGCGCCAGTGCAAGTTTTTGTTCTATTAACTTTTAATGCGCAATTTATGCGGATGAGGACTGGGGTTTCTTCTTTTTTATTGCGGAATTCTAGAGGGCACTTTCTACATTCTAAATCAATATATATTAAGGCATTATTGATTTCTGGAAATTTGACCACTCGCTTATTTATCCCATGATCATAACTTACCGTTCTCCATCGTTGTCACGAATGTCTCGTTGTCTATCGTGTTGATCTAGAAGTCAAGGAAGCAGAATTCTGGAGGGCACTTTCTACATTCTAAATCAATATATATTATGGCATTACTGATTTCTGGAATTCTACCTCTCGCTTATTTAGCCCATGATCATAACTTACCCTTCTCCGTCGTTGTCAAGAATGCTTCCTTTTCTATTGTGTTGATCTAGAAGTCTAGGAAGCGGAATTCTGGAGGGCACTTTCTACGTTCTAAATCAATATTTATTATGGCATTGCCGATTTCTGGAATTCAACCTCTTGCTTACTTAGCCCATGATCATAATTTACCGTTCTCCACCGTTGTCAAGAATGGCTCCTTTTCTATTGTGTTGATCTAGAAGTCCAGGAAGCGGAATTTTGGAGGGCACTTTCAACATATGGCACTACTGACTTCTGGAATTTGACCACTCGCTTATTTAGCCCATGATCATAACTTACCGTTCTCCATCCATGTTGCCAAGTATATTCCCTCAAAACACCACGCAAGGCGTACCTTTTTATCTGAACTCCCCTCTCTCCTTCTTTCTTTTTAAAATTTTTTCTCCTGTATTTTTTTTTACATATAACGGGTTAATATTTTTAACCTAAACCTCACCTTCAAACCGTTATGAACTCATGCATGCAGAACGAACAGAAAACGGCAGTAACATAAATATTTATTGACATCGACAGTAGACTAATTTAGAAAAGGTCTTGGAGGAAACTTGGCGCACCAGGAGAGTCACTTCACATCACTTCCATGATCTGTTGAAACTTCACCACAGACTCAATCGGCCTTCACGCAGCACTTCCAGGGAGACAACTTTAATCAACACTGAAGCGGCGGACTTCAAGGAGCGGTCGCAAAATTCTGGATTCTTCGAAACGAGAACACCTCGAAGTTGTCCGAGGTATCAACCTTCAGCGGCGCCCGCAACTTCGGGAGTGACTGACGCTGACGAAGGCATTCTGCCCAACACTGCAGGCTTGAAGGAGGCTGAGAGACCCTATGCTGCAGTCGTCTGAAGATCGACAACTCCGTGATCAGCACGGGCAGGAATCAGCTCCGCCGACTCCGTGATCAGCACGGGCAGGAATCAGCTCCGCCGACTCCGTGATCAGCACGGGCAGGAATCAGCTCCGCCGACTCCGTGATCAGCACGGGCAGGAATCAGCTCCGCCGACTCCGTGATCATGGCCTCTAGTGGAAAACCAAACAAAAACTACACAGGACTGGACCTCTAGGGCATGCGTAGGCTAAGATCAGCTCGCGTTCGCGATGTTGGTTCGAGTCCTGCGTACCGGTTCTAAGGTTAGCCGCGAGACTGGGCGCATAGCGGGGCCAACTGCTCCCCTGTCGCAAAAGCCATACTCAGCTTCGCAAAAGCCTAAGTTTCAGCGCTCGCGGTTGAAGCGCGTACATAGTTGTGTTTTAGGCGGTCTGGCTTTTGGGACGGGGATTTTCAGGTCGACGTGACCCTCGGCGTCGAGACCCTCGTCGGCGTCGTGGCCTTCACCTACCAGAACTTCGCATCAGGCTGTTTGTATCCACCGCTTGTCGGCTGGGACATTCGGCTGCAAGTAAGTGGGATTCACTATTTTTCGACGGCGCGCGCGTATATCGCTTTAAATCAAATAGCGCACCGTCATCCGGTGATTCTGCCTTTCCGTGTACTTTGAAGATCCGCAGTTGTGTTAGGAACATCTCTCCCCCTTCGGAATTGTGTACTGGTTTATAATAAAAATTGAAAAATCATTTTATGTGCTTGTCTTTTGTGCTCCCCTCCCTTCACAGACACGCACAGCTTCCGAGAATCGCCGGCTTGCATATCTAACCGTGTCGTTGCCTTTCAGGAACTTTTTTTCAGTGTGCGAATGTGTCATCAATGTGCGGCTCTTGAATATGAGGACCTTCCTAGTCGCTGTATTGCCTGGTTTATGATTATTTTAGGTAGCCGATATTAGAGCAAGTGGCATCCCGCCGAATGCGATTTGCTGGATATCGAATAAATCTACGCAATCCAATGGGGACATTTGTTGGGTTGGAAATGTGTTTACTGATATACTTTCTTGTATTTATTTCTTTTCAGATGGGCCGCGGCTGAACGCGGACGCGTTGTGCCTCGATGGCCTCGTAGTCTGGAGGCTGATTCACGCGGCACTATTCAATTAGAAGCACTGCTCGCACACCGTTAGAACTTGGTTGTGCCACCTTTCTTGTCTGGGACTATTTTTTTAAGGTCATTTTTTGTTTTTGGCGTCGAGTTTTTCTTGTAAGAGATGCTTTGCTTTAGACGGCAAGGGTGACTTTCGCTAAATGTTTTTTTTTTTTTTTTCTAGGTTGCAGTAGTTTGTTTTGTGAAATAGTTTCTCCCCTGTATACTTGCAGCGGTTATTAATAAAACTTGGATGAGCATTTAAAAAATTGGGTTGTGTGTGTGTTTATACAGCCTAGAACTTGGTCTGCCTCACAGGGGCGACGAGTCTCCCAGCTGTAGATGAGAAATTTAGCCAGTGCGGTACAGCCGCTAGCCTGGGGTCTTTAACGTGCATCACGCAGCTGCTTCTGTTTTGTGTTCGCCGCTTCACAAACATGCACAGCTTACTGGAATCGCAGGTTTACGCACCTAACCGTGTCTTTGTCTTTCAGGAGCTTTGTAGCGTGCTAATATGTGACTTGAAAGCAATAAAAGACTTTCTCTGTCGCTCGTAATATCTTGTTTATTTGATATCTCGGCGAATCGCATCCCGGCGAATGCGATTTGCTAGGGTATCGACTGACTTCTACACTCTCCACTGGAAACTTTGGTGTCCATGCGTCTGTTATTGGTGCAGTCTTGTATTTTTTTTTTTTTTTCATGTGTCCTTGGTGGAGATGGTTTGTTTTCTGGTACTGTCTTGTATTTTTCTTTTCAGGTGAGCCGTGACTGACCGTGGATTCGTTCTGCGTCGATGGTGGAGTTGGGATTCACTCCAATCTCGCCCAAGTGTTTTAAGGGAGTCGAATCGTTTTTGAAGAGGTGACATGGGCTCCCATACTAGTAGTAGTATCACGACGTCTCGTATAAACTTTCTATTTCTTTCAGATTTTGTCGAATTCCGATGGTTGGTCTGGTACTGTCTCGGTTTGGTGGGTTTTTTTGTTGCAGGTGCGGCTATGCCGGGGTTTGCGCGGACCAAGTTTTGCGCGAACGCCTGGCTTTCTTCCTGGGGTCATGGCCTGATGCTGCGGTTCTGGGTCGTGCCGGTTGCAGCCTGCACGAGGAGCTGATTCCTGTCCGTAATGATCACGGAGTTAGCGGAGCTCATTCCTGTCCGTGCTGATCACGGAGTTGCGGAGCTAATTCCTGTCCGTGCTGATCACGGAGTCGGCGGAGCTGATTCCTGTCCGTGCTGATCACGGAGTCGGCGCAGCTGATTCCTGCCCGTGCTGATCACGGAGTCGGCGGAGCTGATTCCTGGCCGTGCTGATCACGGAGTCGGCGGAGCTGATTCCTGTCCGTGCTGATCACGGAGTCGGCGGAGCTGATTCCTGCCCGTGCTGATCACGGAGTCGGCGGAGCTGATTCCTGCCCGTGCTGATCACGGAGTCGGCGGAGCTGATTCCTGGCCGTGCTGAACACGGAGTCGGCGGAGCTGATTCCTGGCCGTGCTGATCACGGAGTCGGCGGAGCTGATTCCTGCCCGTGCTGATCACGGAGTCGGCGGAGCTGATTCCTGCCCGTGCTGATCACGGAATCGGCGGAGCTGATTCCATGCCCGTGCTGATCACGGAGTCGGCGGAGCTGATTCCTGCCCGTGCTGATCACGGAGTCGGCGGAGCTGATTCCTGCCCGTGCTGATCACGGAGTCGGCGGAGCTGATTCCTGCCCGTGCTGATCACGGAGTCGGCGGAGCTGATTCCTGCCCGTGCTGATCACGGAGTCGGCGGAGCTGATTCCTGCCCGTGCTGATCACGGAGTCGGCGGAGCTGATTCCTGCCCGTGCTGATCACGGAGTCGGCGGAGCTGATTCCTGGCCGTGCTGATCACGGAGTCGGCGGAGCTGATTCCTGTCCGTGCTGATCACGGAGTCGGCGGAGCTGATTCCTGCCCGTGCTGATCACGGAGTCGGCGGAGCTGATTCCTGCCCGTGCTGATCACGGAGTCGGCGGAGCTGATTCCTGCCCGTGCTGATCACGGAGTCGGCGGAGCTGATTCCTGCCCGTGCTGATCACGAAGTCGGCGGAGCTGATTCCTGCCCGTGCTGATCACGGAGTCGGCGGAGCTGATTCCTGCCCGTGCTGATCACGGAGTCGGCGGAGCTGATTCCTGCCCGTGCTGATCACGGAGTCGGCGGAGCTGATTCCTGCCCGTGCTGATCACGGAGTCGGCGGAGCTGATTCCTGGCCGTGCTGATCACGGAGTCGGCGGAGCTGATTCCTGTCCGTGCTGATCACGGAGTCGGCGGAGCTGATTCCTGCCCGTGCTGATCACGGAGTCGGCGGAGCTGATTCCTGCCCGTGCTGATCACGGAGTCGGCGGAGCTGATTCCTGGCCGTGCTGATCACGGAGTCGGCGGAGCTGATTCCTGCCCGTGCTGATCACGGAGTCGGCGGAGCTGATTCCTGCCCGTGCTGATCACGGAGTCGGCGGAGCTGATTCCTGGCCGTGCTGATCACGGAGTCGGCGGAGCTGATTCCTGCCCGTGCTGATCACGGAGTCGGCGGAGCTGATTCCTGCCCGTGCTGATCACGGAGTCGGCGGAGCTGATTCCTGCCCGTGCTGATCACGGAGTCGGCGGAGCTGATTCCTGCCCGTGCTGATCACGGAGTCGGCGGAGCTGATTCCTGGCCGTGCTGATCACGGAGTCGGCGGAGCTGATTCCTGCCCGTGCTGATCACGGAGTCGGCGGAGCTGATTCCTGCCCGTGCTGATCACGGAGTCGGCGGAGCTGATTCCTGCCCGTGCTGATCACGGAGTCGGCGGAGCTGATTCCTGCCCGTGCTGATCACGGAGTCGGCGGAGCTGATTCCTGCCCGTGCTGATCACGGAGTCGGCGGAGCTGATTCCTGGCCGTGCTGATCACGGAGTCGGCGGAGCTGATTCCTGGCCGTGCTGATCACGGAGTCGGCGGAGCTGATTCCTGCCCGTGCTGATCACGGAGTCGGCGGAGCTGATTCCTGCCCGTGCTGATCACGGAGTCGGCGGAGCTGATTCCTGGCCGTGCTGATCACGGAGTCGGCGGAGCTGATTCCTGTCCGTGCTGATCACGGAGTCGGCGGAGCTGATTCCTGCCCGTGCTGATCACGGAGTCGGCGGAGCTGATTCCTGCCCGTGCTGATCACGGAGTCGGCGGAGCTGATTCCTGGCCGTGCTGATCACGGAGTCGGCGGAGCTGATTCCTGACCGTGCTGATCACGGAGTCGGCGGAGCTGATTCCTGCCCGTGCTGATCACGGAGTCGGCGGAGCTGATTCCTGCCCGTGCTGATCACGGAGTCGGCGGAGCTGATTCCTGCCCGTGCTGATCACGGAGTCGGCGGAGCTGATTCCTGCCCGTGCTGATCACGGAGTCGGCGGAGCTGATTCCTGCCCGTGCTGATCACGGAGTCGGCGGAGCTGATTCCTGCCCGTGCTGATCACGGAGTCGGCGGAGCTGATTCCTGCCCGTGCTGATCACGGAGTCGGCGGAGCTGATTCCTGCCCGTGCTGATCACGGAGTCGGCGGAGCTGATTCCTGGCCGTGCTGATCACGGAGTCGGCGGAGCTGATTCCTGCCCGTGCTGATCACGGAGTCGGCGGAGCTGATTCCTGCCCGTGCTGATCACGGAGTCGGCGGAGCTGATTCCATGCCCGTGCTGATCACGGAGTCGGCGGAGCTGATTCCTGCCCGTGCTGATCACGGAGTCGGCGGAGCTGATTCCTGCCCGTGCTGATCACGGAGTCGGCGGAGCTGATTCCTGCCCGTGCTGATCACGGAGTCGGCGGAGCTGATTCCTGCCCGTGCTGATCACGGAGTCGGCGGAGCTGATTCCTGCCCGTGCTGATCACGGAGTCGGCGGAGCTGATTCCTGCCCGTGCTGATCACGGAGTCGGCGGAGCTGATTCCTGCCCGTGCTGATCACGGAGTCGGCGGAGCTGATTCCTGCCCGTGCTGATCACGGAGTCGGCGGAGCTGATTCCTGCCCGTGCTGATCACGGAGTCGGCGGAGCTGATTCCTGCCCGTGCTGATCACGGAGTCGGCGGAGCTGATTCCATGCCCGTGCTGATCACGGAGTCGGCGGAGCTGATTCCTGCCCGTGCTGATCACGGAGTCGGCGGAGCTGATTCCTGCCCGTGCTGATCACGGAGTCGGCGGAGCTGATTCCTGCCCGTGCTGATCACGGAGTCGGCGGAGCTGATTCCTGCCCGTGCTGATCACGGAGTCGGCGGAGCTGATTCCTGCCCGTGCTGATCACGGAGTCGGCGGAGCTGATTCCTGCCCGTGCTGATCACGGAGTCGGCGGAGCTGATTCCTGGCCGTGCTGATCACGGAGTCGGCGGAGCTGATTCCTGGCCGTGCTGATCACGGAGTCGGCGGAGCTGATTCCTGCCCGTGCTGATCACGGAGTCGGCGGAGCTGATTCCTGGCCGTGCTGATCACGGAGTCGGCGGAGCTGATTCCTGCCCGTGCTGATCACGGAGTCGGCGGAGCTGATTCCTGCCCGTGCTGATCACGGAGTCGGCGGAGCTGATTCCTGCCCGTGCTGATCACGGAGTCGGCGGAGCTGATTCCTGCCCGTGCTGATCACGGAGTCGGCGGAGCTGATTCCTGCCCGTGCTGATCACGGAGTCGGCGGAGCTGATTCCTGCCCGTGCTGATCACGGAGTCGGCGGAGCTGATTCCTGCCCGTGCTGATCACGGAGTCGGCGGAGCTGATTCCTGGCCGTGCTGATCACGGAGTCGGCGGAGCTGATTCCTGCCCGTGCTGATCACGGAGTCGGCGGAGCTGATTCCTGCCCGTGCTGATCACGGAGTCGGCGGAGCTGATTCCATGCCCGTGCTGATCACGGAGTCGGCGGAGCTGATTCCTGCCCGTGCTGATCACGGAGTCGGCGGAGCTGATTCCTGCCCGTGCTGATCACGGAGTCGGCGGAGCTGATTCCTGCCCGTGCTGATCACGGAGTCGGCGGAGCTGATTCCTGCCCGTGCTGATCACGGAGTCGGCGGAGCTGATTCCTGCCCGTGCTGATCACGGAGTCGGCGGAGCTGATTCCTGCCCGTGCTGATCACGGAGTCGGCGGAGCTGATTCCTGCCCGTGCTGATCACGGAGTCGGCGGAGCTGATTCCTGCCCGTGCTGATCACGGAGTCGGCGGAGCTGATTCCTGCCCGTGCTGATCACGGAGTCGGCGGAGCTGATTCCTGCCCGTGCTGATCACGGAGTCGGCGGAGCTGATTCCTCCCCGTGCTGATCACGGAGTCGGCGGAGCTGATTCCTGCCCGTGCTGATCACGGAGTCGGCGGAGCTGATTCCTGCCCGTGCTGATCACGGAGTCGGCGGAGCTGATTCCTGCCCGTGCTGATCACGGAGTCGGCGGAGCTGATTCCTGCCCGTGCTGATCACGGAGTCGGCGGAGCTGATTCCTGCCCGTGCTGATCACGGAGTCGGCGGAGCTGATTCCTGCCCGTGCTGATCACGGAGTCGGCGGAGCTGATTCCTGCCCGTGCTGATCACGGAGTCGGCGGAGCTGATTCCTGCCCGTGCTGATCACGGAGTCGGCGGAGCTGATTCCTGCCCGTGCTGATCACGGAGTCGGCGGAGCTGATTCCTGCCCGTGCTCCGGTTGCTTATCTGTTCGTGAGCGTGCGGCATCAAACTGCGCACCCCAACATTCCCGACGTCGTCGTGTTCAAAGTCAGCACGACAGTGTCGTCCCGTTACCTCACACGAATTACAGACGATATCACAAAACTACAAACGATATCGCAAGCTCCAATTTTTCCAGACGGCCCGGAAGTGGCTCAGTTAGTGTACGGCCCCTTTGCCCTAGCTCACTTCAAAGCCTACAAAATAACGCAAGCCTGGAGGCTTTCAGACGCGTTCCTGCTCACGAGTCCGACGTTGCGGAGTTGAAAACAAGACAGTGCACACAGCGCACGAGAATCCGAACATCGAACTGTAGCACGGCACGTGATAAAGAGCAAAAACGCTTAGCCAAGAAACGCTGGCGTGCCCGCGCAAAAAAGGCTTAGGCCCAACAACTCACCTTCAGACGTCACTGAGAGCAACTGGCCAGCACGGAGAAACTACCTGATTTCAGATAAGATCGAACAGGGGGTGGCTGGTCGACCTTTTTAATTTGCTCCATAATTTTATATGTTGTTTCCTAATGTCCAAAATAAACAAAATCAGAATTATTTTCACCCCAAAAAAAAAAAAATTGTCGGACGCAAAAAATCGTACATCACGTAGAGGTGGAAAGTCGCATTTGCTTGCATGGCCGGAGGGGGCAACTTTGGAGATTAATAACTTAAGTTATACTTCTTAGGTGACTTTAATAATCTTTTAGTACAATCTATATGTACTTAGAAATACGAAAACAATTATTGTTATTGTTTAGTATGTTTTGAAAAATAAATAAAAAGCATCAATTTCGGCTCTTTGACCGTTTTTCCCCCAACTTTGCAGGCCTGTATCTTAGGAAATAATTTAGTCAGAAACGTCATATTTTAAGTAAATACACTACTTATACATATAAGTACATGCACTGAAATTCAAATTTATTTAAGCGCGGGTTGGGAAGATTTCGGCAAGCAAACCCGAGACAAGCACCAAAATAAAAATATTTTAAGGGCGATTTAAAAAAAAATCCCGTTCTCGATTTTTTTCAAACTCTGACCAGTCATTCTACTCTATTTAGGGGTTACTATAGATTAAAAACATGTTGCATTATATTGATGGTGTAATAGATACAGCACCTCTACCGAACCCCTTCTGCGAAGCTCGGCACGGTGTGCGCCCCCGTGGGGCGACGCAGTTCTTGCGACTTCTTACTTTCAAAGAAAAGTTTTTTTTTTTTTTTTTTTTTTGTGATTCGAGTATAGCAAGTAATAGTTCTTCCACATCTTTTGCACGTTATAATAAATTGTGCATTATACAGAATAAATTACACAACAGACACAGGGTGATTTCAGATACGATCGAAAAGAGGGTGGCTGGTCGATTTTCTTAATTTGCTTCATAATTGTATATGTTATTTAACGATGTCCGAAATAAAAAAAAAAATCAAGATCATTTTCATTCAGAAAAAAAAAATCGTCCGACGCAAAATGTCGCACATTACGTAGAAGTGGAAAGTCGCATTTGCTTGCGTAGCCGGGGGGGGGGGGGGGGGGGGTAAAATTTGGTGATTAATAATGGAAATTATACCTCTTAGCTGAGTTTCACAATTTTTATGCACAATCTATGTGTACTTAGCAGTACGAAAGAAATATTGTTATTGTTTATTATGTTAAAAAAAATATAAAAAAACATCAATTTCGGCTGTTTGACTGTTTTCCCCCAACTTTGCAGGCCTGTAAATACTTTAGTCAGAAGAGTCATATTTTAATTCAATACGCTACTTATAAATGGAAGTAAATTAACTGAAATTCAAATCTGTATACGCGTGGGTTGGGGAGATTTTGGCAAGCAAACACGAGACAAGCACCAAAATAAAAATATTTAAAGTGCGACTTAAAAAAAAAGTTCTTTATTTCTTTTCTAACTCTACCCAGTCATTCAACTCTATTTAGGGGTTAATATCCATTAAAAACATGTTGCCCCCTTATCCGAAGCTCGGCACGGGGTGTCCCTGTGTTGCGACGCAATGATTGCAACTTGTTATTTCGTGAAAAGAGAGAAAAAAATATACATATATATATATATATATATATATATATATATGAAAACGTGGCATCGGGGTCGTCGGAGCAAATGTGCTCCCCATGCACCGAGTGGGCGGACAACATTCGCCGCGCCTTTGCGACCACAGCCTCTCCCCGGGAACGCTGTCAATTGCTGACCCTCTTGCCATCAACCTTGGCAAGAAATGAAGTCCAGAAGATCATCCCAGAGGCATCGATCTACATCATTAAAGGAGCTGTGCAACGATTTTAACGTTGAAAGAATTGGCATTTTCTGCTTTTGATATTGTTCACTGTGTCACAAATGGCAGAAAACACACCTCCTTTCATCGCAATGTTGCGATTCCGCCGCGTAATAGCGAGGCAAAACTTGGAATATTTCCCGACCTGCAGCCACGAGCGGCGGCCATGAGAAACAAGCGGCGTGACGTCACTTGGGTCGTTGTAAGAAAGATAGCAAGTTGTGCGAATATCTGCTCGATAAAAGGTAACTCTTTTTACAAATCTTGTCGTTCCAACATATATATAAATGCGTCAACACCCTGGTATCATCCACAAAACTTTTATTATACGGAGTTTTAGTGGCGCCATCTATCCTAGGTCCACAAAACCGCGAACAGCCGCCAGAAGCCGGAGGGGAGGGGGACAGCGCCGGACGGGCAAGGACGGGTGGTCACGCGGTCGGCAGCGGATGAGTTCTCGCTGCTCGCTGATGGTCTAAAGAGAGAACTTTTCCGGAACTCCGCGCCTACTCTAGTGACGTCACTGTGCACGTGACCCGGAAGACGATGCACGAGTTGAGAGGCGGCGAAAACCTGGATCTTTTTCATTTTTTTAAGTAAAAACTAGGGTATCCAGGCAAAATCTGTTTTCTGTAGTTCACTGCAGAAGTGTCAGGCATCAACTTCCACAATTATTTAAGCAAAGCCCTGAAATTGTTGCACAGCTCCTTTAATAGGTCCCGGAAGCTGAGGGGGGACCACGGCGTGTGGTATGTGCCCGATCCCTATACAAGGTGTAAGGTGAGCCCTGAAAACATATCTGCAGCGGTTGAGTACTACATGAAAGACGAGTTAGTGTTGTAAACAGAGTCCCAATCAGAAGGACGTCATTTCCGTTGTGCTCGATGGCCAGAAAACGCTCAAACCGGAACTTCTTATGACACGGTCAATCAGAGAAGCGTTTCGTGAGTATAAAAGTGACCATCCCGACTACGGCATCGGATTGACGAAGTTTTACTCTCTGCGACCCCGATCGGTTAAATGCAATCCCCAGCAAGAAGCGTGCGTTTGTGTGTACTGCGCAAACTATAACCTCTGTGTCGCCTCTCTACAGAACGCTGCTGGCTCACAACTTGACGCAGCGGAATTGAAGCATTCATTTGCAACCCGCCATCGCGCCAGTGCCTTTTAAGCGAATGTGACCATTGTCCCAAAGGCCAGTCTCTTACACTCAAAAAACTCAACATTTCCGAGGATGAAGAGATAGTTTTGGCAGCATGGGAGTCAGGCGAGCTCGCGAAAAAGACTTTAGATCCGGTCACTTTTATGGAAGAGCTTCGTGTGTCGGTCTCAAGGTGGATCATTCACAACCATATCAGACAGACGCAAGGCAAAGTCATCTATGAAGAAAAGCAGTGCGCGCAGCGTGGTAGCATTGTCTTCCACTTTGACTTTGCTGAACACTGGACTGTTATCCTTCTTGACGAGATTCAAGCGTACCACTGGAAACAAAAAACAGGTCTCAATATTTACGTGTGCGGTGACGACTAGAAAGTCGACATACACTTTTGCCGTCATCAGTGACGACTTGCATCGTGACTCCGCTCATGCCTGTCTGGCTGTACAAAAAGTGAGAGAGTGGGTCGATGACAACCTTGCTGTGTACTCTTATTTGACTTATGTAAGTGACGGTGCCGCCAGTCACATCAAGAATCGCTTCCAAGTTCATGAATTCAAAAAAAAATGTTTTTACCAAGGCCCAATGGCCACTGGGCACGTAAAAAACGGTTGTGACGGAGTTGGAGGGCTTGTCATACACCAAGCAACGCTTCACAACTTGAGACAGCTCCCAGGAAAGGCCATACAGTCTGCAAAACGCATGGTGAACAGTCTTTCCCAAAAACTAAAAGGAATGCATTTCACAATTCTGGACGAAGACGAGGTTGTTGAGTTCCGTGAGCGCAAAAATGACGGGTGGGTGGGAGAGCGCGCCTTTCCTGGTATTCAGTCGTGGCATGTGTGGCTATGCAAAACATCAGAAGCTTCGACCTGTGACTTGGAAGTGGCACGGACTGTCGGGTCCCCTTGGAAGAAACTCTAAGTGCGCACTGTCAGAAAATGTTTGCGTCAAAATCTGTCCATTTTGAAACCTATGAATTGCAGAACTGTGTTGTATGTGATGTGTAATTTATTATATTAAATGCTAAATTTTTAATAACGTGCCAAAGATGTGACACACTATTACTTGCTATACTCGAATTAATAAAAAAATACTTTTCTCTTAGAGTAAGAAGTCGCAATAACTGCGTTGCACCACAGGGGTACACCGTGCTTATCTTCGCGGAAGGGGCTCGGTAGAGGTGCTCTATCTATTACACCATCAATATAATGCAACATGTTTTTAATGGATATTACCCCCAAATAGAGTAGAATGACTGGTCAGAGTTTAAAAAAAATCGAGAACGGGATTTCTTTTTTAATCGCCCTTAAAATATTTCTATTTTGGTGCTTGTCTCGTGTTTGCTTGCCAAAATCTCCCCAGCTCGCGCTTAAATAAATTTGAATTTTAGTGAATGTACTTCCATTTATGAGTAGTGTATTTACTTAACATATGACGTTTCTGACTAAATTATTTCCTAAGATACGGGCCTGCAAAGTTGGGGGAAAAACGGACAAGGAGCCGAAATTGATGCTTTTTATTTATTTTTCAAAACATACTAAACAATAACAATATTTTTTTTTTCGGATTTATAAGTACATATAGATTGTGCTAAAATATTATGAAACTCACCTAAAAAGTATAACTTCGGTTATTAATCACCAAAGTTGCCCCCTCCGGCTATGCAAGCAAATGCGACATTCCACCTCTACGTGATGTACGATTTTTTGCGTCCGACTTTTTGTTTTCTTGGTGAAAATAATTCTGATTTTGTTTATTTTAGACATTGGGAAATAACATATAAAATTATGAAGCAAATTAAAAAGGTCGACCAGCCACCCCCTGTTCGATCTTATCTGAAATCACCCCCTGGATAGGAAAGAAAATGTGATACGGGACAATTTCTTTTATATAGTCCGTTGAGACTGCAGGCTCGACCAATAGCGTTCGTCAGGGCCGTAGTGTTCCATTTATACCTCTCTCGGTGCATTTCGCAGTGTGACTCTCGGGTTACGTATGTGTTACGTAATAACCCTTCTCATGAGCCTTTGGTATTGGAACCGCGCCCCTGGTGAGTTATAGTTTTCGCCCCATGTTTTTAGGATCAGAGTTAATAACTCTCTGTAGCTTCTGAATTCCAAGAACTCCCCAGATTGCACCACTTTTGTCCCTATTGTATCATCCGAAGCAAGGCGCACATGCAAAGATATATATATATAGCCCCGGTTCTAATAAGCAAATCATTATGAGACATTATAAATGTAATCAGGAACACGAAGGTCGCTTGTTCAAAGTGCTACAAAGCGCTGCTTTTAAACTGTGATCCAACTCCGAGTTCGGGCTGCAGGGACATCCCGTCCCTAGGACTTCGGCGATGAAAATGTCGCTGCGGTATCTTAATTATGGTGCTACAAGGCAGAGGATCGTGCCTGAAATTGATTCGGCAATATCTACGTGATCTCGTGAACGTTTTCGGAAGCCTCATCTGTTAGTTGTCTTTACCTGCGCTGGTTGTCGGTCAGCCCTTTGATGGTCTGCTAACGAAGCGATGCGCACAGGGCGTCTCTTTTGAGCAACAGATGAAGCAAATCTTTGTCAAATAAATCCTCAGCAAGCTCGCCACATTCGCGGGTTCTTGGGGCATGGCAAGGAGGCCAGCTTATATTATGGAACGGTTGTCCCTAGAGTGCGTACTGGGCCAACAGGTGCAGCAGGAGTGCTCCAACAAGCTAAACGCTCGGGCCAATCGCCACGTAGTTTGACAACGTTCAGATGACTGCTGAAAAAAGGACAGTTTGGTCGCGCGATTGCGATCTATTGGCAAGCACCAAGCAACTAAATTAGCCTGAAGCTAGCGTTTACGGGTATCTTTCAAGGAGCGATGACAGGTCCCAAGTATACAGTCGAATGTTGCAGACCCTGTTTTTCCGCTCTGCATGCCTAAATTGCCGCGAATTTCTCGAGATAATTTCGCTTGATGTGCCTAGCAGATAACATATAGAAAACACAAAAGACGCATGCGAGATTTTTGTTTGTTTTATTGTATCCTTTGCTTCTTCGCAACTTCTATGCATCGTACCTCCCGTCAACTGTATGCAGTGCGGTGAAGTGTATAGTGCTAGATCGCAATAACGGGCTAATATTGCTCCTATTTTTTTAAGTAAAGCGTCCAGGTGGGCCGATGTTTGCGCCGATAACGGAACTTGGTGGATACCCGGGCCTCGAAGTTTTTGCCTGTAATTCTTATACTTCCTTTTTTCTTTGCCTGTGTGTGTTTGTGTGCGCGCGCGCGTTTATGTGCGTTCGTTTGTTTGTTCGTGATTCATTGTGGTCCAGTAAGGGATGGTGTGAACTGTAGATCGCTGACTAGGGATTCCACTTCCCACTTTCTTTCAAAGTGAAGGCGCAAGGGGACTATAGCTGAATCGGTATCGACCTTTGCTGTGCCTGAACTGACAATTTCAGGATAAAAACGAGCGCCTTTTTCACTCGCGGATTTTTGGCGGGAGATTGACTTGAAAAGCGTTTAGTCTGGCAACGGTACATAGTTTTCTTGTTGTTTCTTTTTTTCGAATTGTCTAGCGTTACGCACGACGTAATTCAAGTTATGTCCAAATCTCCGCCTTCCCTATAGGTACACGGGGGAGAGAGAAGAGGGCGGGTGGGAGTTTCAGTGCTTCGTCCGGACGTAACGCTGCCCACAGCGTTTTTTTTTTTTTTTTCTGGACGATTGAAACAAAGCTTGCGCATGATTGTGTTTTGCCGGTTCGGTGGTTCATTTTGTAGCGCTATTCTGGGTTCCGCGCGTGAGAGAAACTGCAGAAACTTTGTCCGGCTGACGCGACGCAGGTTCCGGTACTCCTCCGGGTCCGCGTCAAGATGTTCTCGTCAAAACTCGTCTAGCACGCCGCGATAATTCTTGCACGTCCAATCAGGATTTCACCGAGCAAGTCCTCTTCTGTGGCTGTGGTGTACTTGAGTGTTGTGCACGAGCGCGGAGTGTGTAGTGTTTGAGGGGCTATACTGCATTAGGATATATGCGCAGGAAGGCTTACGGTACGACGACGATGGCGTGGAGGGCAGCGGCGGCCCGCGGCCAAGCGGACACGCCGAAGGAAAAAGGACACGTCCAGCCCCGACGAACGCTGCTACACTTCTTCTTTATTCACGCGCACCAGGGCGATTAAAGGAAAAGGGGCACCCTGGTGGCGATTCATAAACTCAATTACAACATTTCTCCCTTCCTAAAATAAAGCAAAAGGAGAGCAAAAAGAAACGAAATCTATCAGGCTACGAAAGGTATTTACAACATATCATTTAAAATGATAAAATAAAATAAAAAAAAGAGAGAACATGAAGAACGAAATAAATCTGGGAACCAAAACTATTTACAACACATCCTATCCCGCAACGTTTCATCATGAGCACACAGGGCACAAAAATTCATTCAGCACACACATAATCGCAGACATAGTCGTCGAGCCAAGCTGGTCGTTGCTTGGGTCGCTGCGGTCGGGCTGGGGGACGTGAAGCTGGATAGTCATTCATCAGCCCACCAAGAGGAATGAAAGAAGGTTGCTCCTGTTCGATATTGTCATGATCCGGAGTTGGTGAAGCAGATCTGGCAGAGGTTGATGCTTCGCTGTACTCGGTAGTTCCGCTCACTTCCGGTGACGACTTTGCGGGGGAGGACTGGTCCAGATGGCTTGGTCTAGGGGAACTTCGCTCTGATTCTACAGAGTGTAGACCAGGCGGAGGAGGAGCACTGGCGGACGCTTCACGACCAATCACGGAGGGTGGTTCAGTGCCGAAGACACCAGGAGGTGGAGGAATTCGTGAAAAGCTGACGGGAGGAACGGCAGGGATGGGCTGAAGAGGTGCACAAGGAAACAAAGCTTCATCAGCCGCCCAGGATGATCTGTGTGATCTGTGTGAGTACGTAGGTTTGAGAGGTGTACGAGTAAATTTGTCGGCATTCCATGTTGTACCATCATCAAGTGTATATGTAGAAGGACCAATTTTCGCAGAAATCATCTGTGGTTCAGAATACTTGTGCTGAAATTTACCATGGTGTCTTGGCTTATGGACCTTTACATACTGTCCTGTTTTAAAAGATGGCACTTTCACTGCTCGCCTTGAGTCCGAGTACTTTTTCATCTTTGCTTGGTACGCCTGTACCCTTTCCGGCAGGTCGCGCTGGACAATGTGCCGAGGTAGAGGTGGATCCGGAGTTGCGCGTCCTTGGATGTGTAGGCGAGTCCGATGATTTCTTGCATGCAGCAGAAACGCCGGGGTTTCACCTGTGGCCGCATGCCGAGTGCTTCGATAAACTCCAAGGTATTCAGTGATGGCCTCTCGAAGCGGACGGCGTTGCACCATTGCCAACTGGATGACGGACTTTAGGACTCTATTGAATCTTTCAACTTGCCCATTACCTTGAGGGTGATAAAGGGAAGATTTTACGTGTTTTATGCCATTTGTCTGTAGGAACTGGTTGAACTCATGGGATGTGAATTGTGGACCGTTATCTGTTGTTACCTCGAGAGGCAGGCCCTCTCGAGAAAAAATCGATTTCAAAAAGTCAACGACTGACGCTGTCGTGACGTTGTGGGACGAAGCCACTTCCGGCCACTTGCTGTGGTAGTCCACCAAAGTAATGAAGTAACGTTCTTTTGGTGGGGCTTGCTCAAACAGCCCAACGATGTCGATGGCAAGCTTGGTCCACGAACGGGAAGGAAATGCTACCGGCTGTAGGGGCGCCGGGGAAGCCTTAGCGGGCTTGTCGGTGGAGTGACAAACAGTGCAATGCTGGATTACGTTCTTGATGTTTTCTGCGATATGTGGCCACCAATAAAGTTCCTTTATAAAACTCGTCGTCCTCGATATTCCTTGATGGGTCTCATGGCCGATCTGGATAACCTTGTCGCGCAAACTCGGCGGCACGATGATCTTCTCCCGTTGGAAAAGGAGTCCGTCGACCACGGAAAGCTGATCTCTAAGAACGAAATATGACCTGAGTTCTGGAGATAGCTTGCCTTCCTCTGGCCATGATGATGAAGTATATTTCATGACTTCACGCAACGCAGGGTCTCGTGAAGTTGCCTCCTGGAAATCCTTCTCTGTGAGGGAAGCGCAGACGATGGAAACAATTTCTTCTCTAAAAGTCGTACCATCTTCAGTATCGTGAACTGGAAGGCGAGAAAGGGCATCAGCAACGACATTGTCGGTTCCTTTGCGGTACTCCATTACAAAGTTGTAATTGAAGAGCCTGGCAACCCAGCGGCTGATGCGCAATGGGCGAACGCCAGCTCCTTGCGTAGACATCAGGGTGACCAATGCTTGGTGGTCGGTCCGGATGGTAAACTGTCGACCCCAGAGGTAGATGTGCCATTTCTCGCAGGCCCAGAGGATTGCGAGAGCCTCTTTCTCCCCAGTTGAGTATTTTCGCTCTGCTTCCGTGAGAGAACGGGAGGCGAAAGCAACAGTCCTCAGCTGGGATCCATGCTGTTGCTGTAGAACAGCTCCCAGCAGGTAGTTTGAGGCGTCCGTGGACACAACAACTGGGAGGCAAGGGTCGAACATAGTCAAAATGGGTGCCTGCTGAATGCAGGCCTTGATCTGCTGGAAACTGGTGTCGGCTTCGGACGACCAGACGAAAGTCACACCCTTGCGTAGAAGACGACGAAGGGGCTCCACAATGGTGGCACAGTGCTGGATAAACTTACTGTAATATTCGACAAGGCCCAAGAATGCCTTCAACTGAGAAGGGTCACATGGCGCCGGAAAATTCAGAACGACGTCTATCTTTGACGGAAGGGGCGCTAAGCCTCCCGCCGACAGACGATGTCCGAGAAAAGTAAGCTCTTGGACACTAAA
Source organism: Ixodes scapularis (assembly GCF_016920785.2). Classification (NCBI taxonomy): domain Eukaryota; kingdom Metazoa; phylum Arthropoda; class Arachnida; order Ixodida; family Ixodidae; genus Ixodes; species Ixodes scapularis. The sequence continues at coordinate 204,484 of NW_024610227.1, read as the reverse complement.
AACGGCCTTCTTATTGAGTTTCATCCCAGCTTGGGAAATTTTCTGGAGCACAGTATGCGAATTTTCATCGTGTTCTTGCTGAGACGAACCGTACACAATGACGTCGTCCAAGTAAAACTGTACGCCCTTGCAGTCTTTAAGGATATTAGACATGATCTTCTGGAACGCTGCAGGCGCGGAAGCCAGGCCAAAACAAACTCGTGTGAAACGAAAAAGGCCTTCATGAGTGATGAACGCTGTAAGGTCACGGCTTTTAGGATCAAGCCGGAACTGATAGTATGCTGATGCGAGATCCAACTTGGAAAAATGGGATGCTCCACTTAAGGAGTTCAACAGCTCGTCAATGTGTGGGAGCGGAAAAGAGTCGACAACGATGGCCTTATTCGGCGCTCGGAGATCCACACACATACGGATGCCGCCCTCTTTCTTCTTAACAACCACGATGGGCGAAACCCACTCCGAAGCACTCACGCGCTCGATAACTCCCTGCTGCTCGAGCTTCAGGATCTCCGCCGTTACTACGTCACGCAGGGTGATCGGCAGTCGACGGAGCTTGGCTTGAACTGGCGGCACATTTCGACGGACGGTGATCGTATGGGTTTGGTTCTTTACCAGACCTAGACCAGGTGAAAAGAGATCTTCGAAATGTTCGAAGCCAGCAGGAAGCTTGGAAACGTCCCTCGACGTAGCTGTGCTTGGTGTCCTCGGTGGAGATACACCTGGCACAGATGGCTCATGTGGGATACTTGAAAAACGATTTAGAGGACTGGGCATGTTCAATGGATCTGAAGATACTTTCGAAGGTCTCTGAGACTCGTCTGAAGAACCTGATGGACTGAGACTCGTTGGCTGTGAAACACCAGCCGGTGTCACATGTCCCGGGATGGTTGAACGGGAGCCACCTGTATGAACGATACGACACGTCTGAGACGCGCCCGAAAGGATAAGTTTCAGATCGCGCACGGCATCGGTGCCAAGGAGCGATCGGCCGTCACGAACAACATAAAAAAGAATAGTCGCCGACCGATCCTGAAATTTGACAAGTCCGTAAAAACAACCCAGAACGGGGATCTGCCCTCGCAGATAATGGACGAGGGTCCGTGGCGGTTTTCTTAACTGTAGTTCTTTAGAGGTCGTGAGCCGTGAAAACGTCGCTTCAGAGAGAATTGAGACTTCGGACCCAGTGTCAATCAGAAGGGACATGGGAAAATTGTTCACCTCCACGTCGACTACGAAGTTGAGGCTACGGTGACGGTCATGCTGCGAAGGACTTCTGGCCGGTCTGACGGTGTAGACAGTGGACAGGATCTCCTCGTCCTCGTCCTCCTCGGGGAAGGTCACGATGCCATTGATGGGGGCCCGCGCTCGGTTGCCTCCGTTTGGTGGAAGTCGGCGACCGGATCCTCGGCCGCGCCCAGCGGGAAAGGCCAGCTGGCGCCGATCGCAGGCGGATGGAGGTATGGACGACTCCGACACACGTTGGCGAAGTGTCCGGCTTTGCCACATGAAAAACACGTAGCCCCCGACGCGGGGCATCGGTCCCGAGGGTGGGGTTGACGGCCACAAAAGTCGCATAATGGTTCACCGTAACGGAAAGCACGCGCTCCCGGAGGGGCGTCACGTGCTGGTCGTCGCTCGCAAGCACAAGCCGATGGGCGCGGTTGGTGGCGCGGAGATAAATTGAAACCTTCAGCTCGGGGTGAGGAGGCAACGAATTGCTGGCGCTCGCCGTCTTGGACACGGCCTGATGACGGTGACGGTCGAGCGGCGTTGTCTTGCGTCCGCGTCGCGAAGACCCGCTCAACACAAGACTGTACTTGCGAGTTTAAATTTGTTGATAGCTGGCGGTACTGATCGCAATCGCGAGAGGACTGCTCGAACTGCTGAGCAAGGAGTATACAGCACGTTCGAGGCTTGGTGGCTGAGCCCCCGCAGCCTCTCGGATTAAGCGATCTTGTACCTCTGATGATCGTAGTCCAGCCAGAAAAATCTCGGCGATGCGATCTTCTAAAGTCGCTCCGAAATTGCAAAAGGAGCCCAGGTGACGCAAAGCACCAAGGAATTCCAATACGCTTTCTCCTGGGGCCTGAACCCGAGTTAAGAATTTCTTGCGTTCGAGAACTACGTTGGTAGTAAAGCCGAAGTGTCGATCTAATGACTGGAGCAGTATAATTCAGTAAGCTCGGCGCTAACGGCAGCTCCTGCTAGGTTGAAGGTGGACACGATCCGTTGACCCTCCTGGCCAAGCATTCCAATTAGCAGGGCCCGTTTCCGCCTCGGGGTGAATGCGTCGGCATCGATAGCATCTAAGTGGTTTAAAAAAATTAATTTCCACATCGCCCAGGGTAGCGCGGGGGCACCCGGTATTGGCATGAATGGCGGAGGAGCTGTGCTCGCGAACGCCGACATCTTGAAATCTGTCGAGGTAGCTCGATCTCAGTTATTCCATCCCATCCTCGTCGCCAGAATGTAGTGTTTGAGGGGCTATACTGCATTAGGATATATGCGCAGGAAGGCTTACGGTACGACGACGATGGCGTGGAGGGCAGCGGCGGCCCGCGGCCAAGCGGACACGCCGAAGGAAAAAGGACACGCCCAGCCCCGACGAACGCTGCTACACTTCTTCTTTATTCACGCGCACCAGGGCGATTAAAGGAAAAGGGGCACCCTGGTGGCGATTCATAAACTCAATTACAACAGAGTGCGCCAAGGCAACGCCCCTCCGCGAGCCCAGAACTTCGTCGCTTCTACGCCGAACCCTTCTCGAGCTCGGCCATGCCTGTGTCACTGTCATGATTTGGGTTAGTAAAACTGGTGGCGCTTCGTGCGAAGCCTATCACGGTGTTTTGTCTCGATTTGTACGTCACAGCGGCGTACCATTCTTTATCGCGGTAGCAAACGTCGATTTCTCTCTTGGACAACGGTGCCACGGCGCGAGGTTGTAGTTTCGTGGCGCTGTGGGATGGCGAACGGGTTCGGTCCGTCCTCGCTGGCGTCTGCTCGTCGTCTCCCTCGTGTGGATGCGCTTGGGAGAAGAACGAACCGCGGACATGTCGTCATGTGATCAGTCCGTCGTGTGAATCGGCCATGACGCGTCTGGCCTTTTGACCATAAGCGTGCGAGGCTGCCTTGCCAGGGACAGCGGCCGCGTTCGATGGAACGCCCGAACAGTGGCTGTCGGAAACTCCGGCGTTCGACGGAGCGTCGAAGTGCGGGTCAACAGGGTGAGGTGGTGGATTCCGCGGGCATATGGACGGGTCCGAGTCGACGCCGGAATGCTCGGGTGCTGAGAGGGCGACGGAGGCGACAGCTTGCTGCGGGGGCGTAAGTGAATCTCCCCATTCTAAGAAAAAAAAAATAATAATAAAAACAGGAAAAATGTAGCAAAGGTGCGTTTTCCTCCCTTCTACTGACGCGTCTCCAAGCGGACAAACGGAGGAGGGAGGAACGAGATGTTTTTCTCCTTCTCCAGGTCGACAGGAGAAAGGTCCCGCCCTTCAGCATCATCTTCTTTCGGATTCGTTTTTCGAGCACGTCGCGCGCGTTGTTTAATAAATGTTGTTGAGTTGATTGAGTTTCATGCAGCGGCGGCAGAGGCCGCCTGTTATTCCGTCTCGCAATCCAAACGCGCGGAACGTTTCGGTCGCACTGATGTTTTTACCACTAATTCTATCATATGAGCAAACGAAGCCGTTAGAAACAACGAAGTTTCTGAGCAGTGCCAACAGCGCTATGTACACTGGGCTATAGGATAGCCGCCTCCGGAATGTGGAACAACGACGTGTCGGCGTTGACGACGTTATGGGAACAGCGGAAACAGCGTCCAAGACGGACAGGTTTTGCTGCCGGGTGCCTGGGTGCCCTCTGTACTGAGTTTGGTTCTGTTTGCCGTTGCCGATCGCCAACCGGCAATCAACGTGGTTCTTTATTTCTACGTGTCAGCAACATAGCAGCAACATCACGATGGCAGTGTTGGGCGTTGTGAATGGAAGACTGGAATTATCGGAGATGTTTCCGTGTCTTCGCATATCAGTGGTGTAACAACAAGATGAGATGACGGAAACTGTCGGGCTTTGATGCCGCTGGTCGGGCCGTGATTGTGGGGGGCGGGAAGTTGCAGGTTGACATTCCGTTTTACACTAAAACGTTTTAACACCGCTTGAGAGATTTCGGTGGAATCGATCGACCGGGGGATAGTCATGTTGGAACGCTGGTCTGAACCGTAGGTCCTATCGCACAGTGGCCAATGTGACTGCCGTCTGTCATGTCCTGTTGCCTCCAACCCGAGAGCGATTGCGCTATGGAGAAAAGGACTGAACAGTACAGAAATATGAGGAAAAGTACGTATATTTACAGTTTGGAATTTTAGCATTAAAGGGCGGATAATAGCTAAAATCGAAAAACAAAAACTATATTTTCTTTTGGTGTTTAAAGATGCTACGGTTCCTGAATAAACCGCCCTCCAAGTGGCTCACTGGTATGAGCGCTAGAAGTTGTCGAGTTCACCACGGCGTAGCTACGTGCACTTAATACCTGCCGCAAGTCGAGGCTTTGACCACATTCAAGTTGATCGAAAGCGACTTAGCTGCCCGTGGAGCATCGCTTACAGCTGAGTGAATACACCCTCCACAGAAATTTATTCAAGAAGACAATTGCAGCCGCAAGCGAACATCACAAATAGTATACAAATACTACAACAGAAAAACTGGCTACGACGTGCCTTGCGGGGAAGCAAACACATGACTCGGAACAACATTGGAGCGGCTTGTTTTATTGGCTTTCAGATAATTCCGGCCTGAGCGTTTACGAAATTCATCCCCTGAGCCATTCAAAATACTCTCAGATGTATGATATTACCGAAAAAAATAAAAATCAACATGCTGGGAATATTATTTATTGCTTAGGTGGCCACCGAGAAAATCCGTACCTTCAAAACGACTCGTATAAGAGGAGGAAACGCAGAGCTCAGAAGTAGTGATCGGGTTAGTGTGCTGTTGTATTGAAGTTTGTATCTGCCGTGTTTGTGTATGCGCTCAATGTATATGTTCAGCTGATCTACTAGCTTGACTTGAGCTACCACATACTATAAGAATCAGCTGAAATCAATATATGAGTTCAGCTAATGCTTGTAATATGCGCGATGTATCTAGATGTCTGTATATTAAAGGTGCCCGAAGCCCCTAAAGCGTAATGGTGCATTTTTTTTTGTAGTACATGAATTGTGCGGTATCTAGCGCCACCTAGCCTAGCTACTTACAATTACTCTGCTTGACCCTGCCATCTGTTGGCAAGCGATTTAACTTTGCTTCACGCTTCGCGATAATTTCTGGTTACCGTGCGACAATGAGCCAAGTATAGGATACTTTGAATTTGCTTTTTTGAGAGCGGCTTTTGGTTTCGTGAACAGTTTACCACTCCTCCGTGATGTGCGGTTGACGAAAGGATTCTGGCTCGATGAATAGCAAAGGTAAGATGTAATGTGTCCGAAGTAACTGGGTATCGTTTGTCTCGCAGTGCTGACGACAAGAAGACTGAGTCACTGCTTTCGAAACGCGTTTTTTTACCTGCGAGGGGAAGCTGGCTTCGGAAATAAACACAGTTCACGGAAAGCTCGTGTCGCGCGTTTATTTGCTGTTCCTCTCGTCCCGTACAAGGGACGTAGTGTCCTCGTTAAGCGTTATTGAGCTCGAGTTGCTCGATTCGGGACCGCCATAATGAGATGCAGGCGACGGAGGAACTTTGCTCCCCTGCTTTCAGGACTAAAGTTTCTCCCTTTCTGAAGGAACATAGGTTACAAGAGCGTTATTCCCTTTAGGGAGAAATATAGTGACCCATTTTTTCTAAGAGTGATGGGTTGCTGGGCGGCGGCGGCGTAGGGCTTACGTTGGGCGCAGTCCGCGGTCTGCGTGGCCGTGGCCGCACCGCTGGCAAGGGCCGTGCAACCTGCTGTCGCATGCCCAAAAATGCCGCATCGGTCGCAAACATTATTGTAAGGGGTGATTGCATCACACTTGTTAAAGGAGCTGTGCAACAGTTTCGGAGCTTTGCTTAGATAATTTGGGAGTTGGTGTCTCGACCTTTCTGAAGCAAAGAATAAAAAGCGCTTTTGCCTACATGTCCCAGTTTTTATTTAAAACAAATGTCAAAGATTGAGGCTTTCGGAACCTCTCAACTCCTTCACCATCTTCCGAGTCACGTGCGCTGTGACGTCAATGGGGGACGCGCGGGGTTCCGGTGAAGCTCTCTCTCTAGACTCGAGTCATCCGTTAGCAGTGAGAACCCTTCCGCTCGCGACCGCGTGACCACGTGCTGGCGGGCGCAGCGCGAAAAATATGGTAAAAGGAGGAAAGTCTCATCCGGGTCCGGTCATCCCCGTCCGGCACTTTCCCCGCCCCCCTCCGCATTCTGGTGGCTGTTCACGGTAGCAGATAGAGCTGACGGTTTTGTGGACCTAGGATAGATGGCGCCACTAAAACTCCGTATAATAAAAGTCTTGTCAATGATACCAGGTTTTTGACGCATTTATATTTATGTTGAAACGACAAGATTTATAAAAAAGTTACCTTTTATCGAGCAGGTATTCGCAGAACTTGCTATCTTTCTACAAGAACCCCATTGACGTGATGCCGCGTGTTTCTCATGGCCGCCGCTCGCGGCTGCACGTCGGGGAATATTCTAAGTTTTGCCTCGCGATTTCGCGGCGGAATCGCAACATTTCGAAGGAAGGAGATGTGTTTTCTGTCCTTAGTGACAAGATGAACACTGTGAAAAGTAGAAGATGCCAATTATTTCAACGTTAAAATCGTTGCACAGCTCCTTTAAACACAAGAAAAACATAATGCTTCAAAAAAAAGAAAGAAAAAAAACCGCGCTTGAGTTTGGATGGCTCCAAGCCCAAGCGCGGCGGCGACCAATCACAGCCACCGGATTCCTCGCCGACATTTTTCGCACGTTTACACGTGCGGATTCGCGCGGGCGGATCAGAGCAGGCGGAAAGTGGATTTCGGAGCTGGGTGGCGAAATCGACTCGTCGCTGCCGGAAAATCTTGACCAGTCCGGACCCGTATCCGAAATTTCCGCCAGCGACAAGTCGATTTCGCCACCCAGCTCCGAACTCCACTTTCCGCCGGCGCTGATCCGCCCACGAATCCGCAAGTGTAAACACGCCAGAGTTTTGATAGCGGCGCCCGGCGGCGTCTATCAAATGGCGACGGAAGGGTAACGGGTCGTTGCGCAAGTTACCCACTGGATGGCAGCACCGTCTCGCGTGCCGGCGGTGGCAGGGAGAAGCCGTCAGGTCTCCTTGTTCCGTCCGTCGGCTCACAAGACGAACGAAACGTGCGCTCGAGAAACGCATGTACGCGGGTACGCATACACTCGCACGTGCACGCACACATGCGCATGTGTGCGCACGCACACACAGTGACGTTTTCACAGTCGCTCGCCGGCAGACACGCCGCACGCACACACACACACACACAAACAAGCGTGCGCGCATTTTCTTTTTTTTTTCTAGACTCCCGAACATCCGATCACCACAGGAATAGTAAACACCCCGGAATCAAACAAAATGGCGGAGCCAGGAGAACAGAGACGCGTAAGCTTCGCGACATCGCCTCGAGCTCGCCAACTTGACTTGCCAAACCTGGCACAAACATTTCCGTTGTGTGAACTGGAGACCGAGCTCTCAGCGCTCAGGTGCCTTTGGAAAGAACATACACTTTTTGAACTCCAGTTTAGAATCGAACGCTCAGTATTCCTAACACTTCATCTAATTGTCCGCAGATGACCGACCCGCTTCGAAGGCCCGCCCTCAAACTGAATGCGTTGTTCTTGAAGGCTAAAAACAAACACCAAAAGGCTAGTTAACGCCCCCTAGGAATAATCAAAGCGTGTAGTGCACCAGAATTTCGACGTCATCGCAGTGAAATCGAGCGAAGACCCTGATCGGACACGAGTGCCGCGTCGGTGTTCGGCTGGGCCTCATGTCCAGTCAAAGCGTCGAAGAACGCTAGTCATTGGGCTCGAGTCCGATTGCCGAGTTGCCGCCACCCGAGTGTCATGGCGTTTCACGGAGGAACGGGAGGATGTTCACACAGGGATCATTCATGTCCTCTGCGGCAGGAGTTGCTCCTCCGTTGCAGCCGCTTCTCCCGAGCACGCAGGTGCAAAGCGGCGAAGCTTGACGCGCGCGCACAGGTGCAAACTGGTCAAGCTTGGGACACGAGCGGCGCGCCAATAGCAAAGCGGTGAAGCCCGCACTACACTGTTCCTCTTCTGAATTTCTCGCTCTCGGAGCGCCCATTCCCCAGCTTTTCACGGGCGTTTGCCTTGCATTTTAGGCACCTGAATACAAGCACATATCTAGAATAAAAATTAAAACGAGAAACAAGCGAGCCTTTATACACGAGATACGAGGTGTCAGACGCCAACCGTACTTCTAGCATTCTCCACTTGGTGACATCTCTATGTGAAAAACGTTCACTGCTACAGTGCTATCCATGACCTACAAAAAATATTGTAAATTATCCAAAACAGAAAAAAAAAGTGCGATATGGCACTATGCATGCATCGCTCTTCTCCCACTCTATCTCTCCCTTTGACAGAACGGAAGAATTGTAACGAGTAATTTCAGTAATTCGTTACTGAAAAAGTAATGAGATTACATTACAAATAGTATTTAAAAAAAAGTGACGGATTAACTACAAAATTACAAGTAATTACTTACAAGTAATCCCGTTACTTCTAACGGATTACTTCCAAGTCTGGTTAAACATGACATCCATGTAGCAAACGTCCTTTTTCGAATGAAGCGTTTTCCGACCCAGTCATTCGCCGCACTTTCTCAGTTTTTTTTTTCCTCTATTAATTGCAGGAAACAGCCAAAAAAAAAAAACCACAAAACAATGCGCTGTTAGTATACACGCAAACCACCCCAACACTTGTGGGCTCACCAAAAAGTTTTACATTTGCTTGCTTTTTTTAAACAAACGTGCCCAGTCGGGTGCAGTGTCAGGAGTCCTGCAGTACACGAACCGGGACCTGCGTTACTACTTCTATGAAATAAACACGAGCCGATTTAATGTGGGGGTTGGCAGGTCGAAATTCCATTCGTGCTTTCAGGAAACTAAACAGGCGCACCACGATTTGGTCGTTGGAGACGGTGATACACCCGTCGACTTGGAGGAAACGAATAGTTTCATGGTTTATAAACGAGTTTTTTTTTTGTTTTTTTTTTCAGGGTTTTTTGGAGAATTTTTGAAACGAAAGCCGCGTCCTAACAAAAAATGAAAGCGTGCTTAATTGTTTCTGGCGTCTTGCACACAAGACAATCAACAGGTCGGGCAAAGCGAAACTTCCTCGGGAGATCTCAGTTACCGTGTCTCGATCGGGTGTTTTGTGGGAAAGTACAGTTAGCTCAGGATATCATCGCACCATGCTGGCGGTATTACCTACATGTCATGGTCAGAAAAAACAGCAACAACAACAATAATATTATTTAATATTTAAATAATATTGTATAATTTAACGAGTAATATTTCTTAAGAGTGCTGCCTTCCTAATAGGTTATTATTAAAATGGGCCCAAACTAGCCAAAAGGCTATGGGCCCAGATGGTTCTCAATAATTTGTACGATGCAACTCATGACAATAAACTCGATTGATTGATTGATTGACTGAACAACTTGGTGATATAAAATGCGTGCTGCAGAAGGTATAGGCGCTTGGCACGCGTGCCAGACTACAGCCACCATTGATGACCTCCTTTTGCCTCAGCCTGATGCCGAGGCAGTAAAGCGGGTGTTGACAAGATTCCACAAAGGCCAATGCTGGGGAGTAGCTCAAGGTAGAATCTAAAACTGCAATAACCTGCCCTGCTGAGGTCATGATGAAGTGAAGTAAACTTAATAAGAGGAAACAAAAATTGCAGATCGGTCATGGCGGCACCCAAGCACCAAGGACCACCCCAATTGCAGCTTATGCGACGTCACTGCAAGTCGCGTACTAACGTTACTAGATTAGCTCAGTTGCGGAAATCCCGCAGGGGGTGATATATCTTCTTCACCCCTATTAGCCCGCCTCCCGTCGTTTAAAGCGCCATCTAGATTTTCGTTTTCGAAACTGTGTATTCCATAGAGTAATCGAGTATGCTGAAGCGCCATCTAGACGCTGTGCTTCAAAACATATGAATTCCAGAAAATACACTGTAGTTGCCATAGCAGCCGTCGTCAGAACGGTGGCGCGTCGAACGGCTGGAGGCGAGCCTTGGGAGAGGAGGCTGGATACTGCTCGTGGAAGCAGCATCTATGGCAGTTCCGTAGTTCAGCTAATCTAATAACGTAGCCACATACCGACACCTTCCGCACAGCGCGCGCCCGTTGCATATTGCACCCCGTCTCGCCACTTTTTTCCGCCATACGTGCGAGCGACGCAGCACGTCCGTGGCAGGAGATATACGACCTTGCGAGCTCGCGCAATGAAACCACCGACCAAAGCCGCGTACGCATATTATTATTGTCCCTTTATATTTGTGGTATGTAAGTTCAGAGATCTCCGCGGTGTATGGACAAATTGATCAGTTCAGCACTTCGGATCATCTGTTTCTTTTTTTTCTTTTACATACATGATGCAATCAGGATTACTAAAGTCACATGGATCATAGAAAATGACCACCAAGCTCCCCGGATAGCCGCCATTCTGGTCCACGGAAAAAGCAGTTTATACTTGACTTCCCCAATCTTGGTGAGCCGATCCCAATTCCCGATGAAAGTTTGCTTTTAAGGACATTTTTTTTGTATACTGATATTTGGTTATCAATATGGCGAAACAAGCGTACATTTTCGCAATCGTCACCACATGCGCCGTCGGTGCTTGGCAGTATTGCAAAAAAATTTCCCTCTGTTGAAGTACACAATGAGAAGAATATAACTGTAAGAGATCCGTGTAAATGAGCAGTATTGATAGTTGATTGCATACAGTGCTAAGGTCGCTATTGTTGACGAGAAACGCTTTCAGTACGATGATGCTCCATGGTGATCTTGGTGTGACTGGTTCAGGACGACTCTTCCGAAGCTTCGAAGATCTGAAGGGACCGAGATGGTGATTACCCGGGTAACTTAAAGCTGTTGGATTATGGGAATGTAAAGTCCAATCCGAACCAGCTCCCCCAACGTCGTCTGGAAATTTCCGTTTTTTATAACTTCCGCAGGCCGGGACGAGGGAACCTTTGCGGAATCGTCTGCTCCTTATCCTCCCTTTGTCCTCTTGTACGGTTACCTGAAATTTGGTAATACACAGTAGCACTAGAAGACAAAAAAAAAAAAGTGGAGAATTGGACGCCACGGGCTAACATTTAACATTTTATTCGAGGGAAAAAAAGAAACTATCTATATTGTGCTGTGGAGTGACTCTCGAGTCTCAACCAATCCGGTACCTCAGCATCGCTTGCATGAACGAGATTTCTTTACTTACAAGTTCAATAGAGGCCACGTGAACAGAATCGAAATGTACGTGAACAGAATCTAAACGTAAACAACTATCGGAATGACAATTTTTCTGTTCATTGTCACGACTGGGGCTGTGCTTCCTTGCTCATTATGTGTACTGTCCTAGCCGGACACAAAAATAAGACCGTAAATGAGAGTATTGAAGCTGACGCCATAAAAAACTCCGGCGCCACATCTGTCAGCGTAGACCCTAAGGAACTTGCAGATTACGAAATCGGCTTTTTGTAAGAGGTGGAAAGTGTGTGCGATGGCACAATCTACTTAGTGTCGGGTTTTCGGCGAATCAACAGTTGAAACTTAACGCACAAACAGTAGTGCCCTGTTCTCCTCCTATTGTCCTTGTCTTCGAGCGCCACCATGAATGTAGTCTTAATTTCATCAATTGGCCGTAACTTCAAAACTGCAAGAGTGTGAGCCGGATTTGCCAGGAGGTCACTTCATGACGTCCATTCTCAATCAATCTCGCGATACTGCGGCTGGCTGTCCTCTGAACGTGACGAGTTTGACGACTCGGGACGATCGACGAGGAAGCTCACTGTCAGGACGCAGTAGGTGGCAAGAAGAGACTTCAAGTATTAATGTCTCAGGAAGTCCCACTTATGTCGCAGGCCTTCCTCGATTGTGAGCGCTCGCCGAGATTGACACGACCCGCGTCGACAGAACTGAAAGGGCCTTCGCTGTCGTGCTCAAGGTTAGCATTCTGCGTGGAGCTCGGGACGCGGGGAAAGGCGTGGACCATGCAGTGACGTCATAGGAGCGGCGATATTGTCCAGAGAAGGACGGGAGGGCACATGAACGCTTACGACCAAGTTTTCGAGGTTTCTTCAATTTAAATCACCCCTTTTCTTTAAACTTCGCCCAAGGTCACACTGGCATACGAAAGGCAGTCTAGGCGGCGCAAGCTACCGCCCGTTACAAAGGGTATAGCCATTAACGTCCATCCATCCATCCATCATCTGCAGACACTGTCTGAGTCGTGTTTCTGTCTTGTGTGAAGGTGACACTGGGCATACAAAAAACTGTCTGCGTTTGAAGCATACGTTGAAGCAAAACGTGCTTCGACCATGCGTGAGAAGTTATCTGCGAACTCCGCGGATATATCCGTCATCGTGTCCGAAGGGACCACCGAGTCTTTTGTATGAGCAGTCTGACTGCGGTGAATGCGCGGGCACTGGCCGGGGAGAGTAAGGTATACATGCGCCGTTCTCCTTTCCTTATTGCGTACATGCGCGGGTCGATGGGACGGCGCGCTCACTGGATGCCCTGCATTGTACTACATAATGCCTCACAAGGGAAAGGAGCGGACTGTAAGGAGTAGGGAGCCTTCATGTGCGCTTTGCTAGGGTGATTTCATTCTTCGTAAGACCACTCGCTGACAGACCAGCAGCCATCTAGGTTCTCGGCGATGATCCGTGGGGCTTATAACCCTCCCGGAAACAAGCCCCTTGTCGCACAAGTTCGGAGCAGCGTTGTGGAACCCACAGAGGGAGGATTATCGTTTTCCCCCTCGGATGGGAGGACCGATGGACACAAAGGCCACTTTCCAGCGCACGGCGAAACAATGAAGAACCAAAATGGCGGTGGGAGAGGGACTGAGAAAGGGAAACGAGCAGTTTGCATCACCCTATGCGAAGCGCACATGAAGGCAACCTAGTAAGGAGCTGAACAGAAGCGGCAGCCCGCTGAGTGTGGCCGTATATGCATGTATATACATTTGGCCAAAGTGTACCAAGTGCCGTGGAGAATCCAGGAACTTATACGCGGCGAACACGTAACGTCGTGGCCCCCGTGCTGGGGGTGATTTCGGGCAATAGAACCGTTTTGAAATTGCGCGCCACGAGGATTATCCGAGTAACGCTATTGTTTGAGGCACGTCCTCTGAGCGTGAAGATTGGACACGACGGGCGCGTCAGCGTTCGGCCTGAACTGGGATCCAACCAGACGCTTCGTGTACAAGAAATGGAGGCCGCCAATGTTGCTTGATGGACTTGTGAAAAAGGTTCCAGCCCTCACAAAAATGATCAATGAGTTTCGATTGACTTTCTATTGTGTTCCTATAGAGTCAATTGAAACTCGATATAAACTCAATGTCTAATGAGTCTGACCATTAGAAACTCTATATGAATTCTATTGACTTTACTCATTAGGAATGCAATTGAGACTGATCACAAGAAACTCAATATCGATTCTATTGACTTTACTCACTAGGAATGCAACTGAGTTTGATCATTAGAAACTCAATATCAATTCTATCGAATTTACTCAATAGGAATGCGGTTGAGTTTGGTCATAAGAAACTTAATTTCGATTCTATTGAATTAACTCAATAGGAATGCAATTGAGACTGATTATAAGAAACTCAATATCGATTCTATTGACTTTACTCACTAGGAATGCAATTGAGTTTGATCATTAGAAACTCAATATCAATTCCATTGAATTTACTCAATGGGAATGCGATTGAGTTTGGTCATAAGAAACTCAATTTAGATTCTATTGAATTTACTCATTAGGAATGCAATTGAGACTGCTCATAAGAAACTCAATATCGATTCTATTGACTTTACTCACTAGGAATGCCATTGAGTTTGATCATTAGAAACTCTATATGATTTCTATTGAATTTACTCATTAGGAATGCAATTGAGACTGCTCATAAGAAACTCAATATCGATTCTATTGACTTTACTCACTAGGAATGCAATTGAGTTTGATCATTAGAAACTCTATATGAATTCTATTGAATTTACTTATTAGGAATGCAATTGAGACTGTTCATAAGAAACTCAATATCGATTCTATTGACTTTACTCACTAGGAATGCAATTGAGTTTGATCATTAGAAACTCTATATGAATTCTATTGAATTTACTCATTAGGAATGCAATTGAGACTGCTCATAAGAAACTCAATATCGATTCTATTGACTTTACTCACTAGGAATGCAATTGAGTTTGATCATTAGAAACTCTATATGAATTCTATTGAATTTACTCATTAGGAATGCAATTGAGACTGCTCATAAGAAACTCAATATCGATTCTATTGACTTTACTCACTAGGAATGCAATTGAGTTTGATCATTAGAAACTCTATATGAATTCTATTGAATTTACTCATTAGGAATGCAATTGAGACTGCTCATAAGAAACTTAATATCGATTCTATTGACTTTACTCACTAGGAATGCAATTGAGTTTGATCATTAGAAACTCTATATGAATTCTAGTGAATTTACTCATTAGGAATGCGATTGAGTTTAGTCATAAGAAACTCAATATCGATTCTATTGACTTTACTCACTAGGAATGCAATTGAGTTTGATCATTAGAAACTCTATATGAATTCTATTGAATTTACTCATTAGGAATGCAATTGAGACTGCTCATAAGAAACTCAATATCGATTGTATTGACTTTACTCACTAGGAATGCAATTGAGTTTGATCATTAGAAACTCTATATGAATTCTATTGAATTTACTCATTAGGAATGCGATTGAGTTTAGTCATAAGAAACTCAATTTCGATTCTATTGAATTTACTCAATAGGAATGCGATTGAGTTTAGTCGTTTGTGGATTACTGCACCGAACGGTTATTGCTTGTACCAATGGTTTTCTATTATTCTATTAAGGGATAGAGTCCAATGACGTCGAAACACTGTTTATCATTTATGAAACTTCCAAGGAGGAAATAGCAAACTGGGAACCTTAATAAATGCTGGGGTGGTCACCGGTCAAATGAATACCTCTTTTATGTAGGGTCTATAAGGCGGTGGGGTAGTCAAGGGGAGTACGAATAGTGGGTTCTGAGTGCTTAGTTATGATGTTTGTGTTCGTTTCCTCCATGTGCTTCGTTTCCTTCATGTTGCGTGCTTTAAGGAATTATACAAAAAAAGTTCTCTACCAGTTGCAATTTTTTTAAACGCAATTGTAATAAATTCTATTGAGACACGTTGCAAAAATTCAATTGAAACCCAATTGCAATATTTTTATTGAAATTCAATAGCAAAAGTTCTATTGAAACCTATTGCCAAAATTCAATTGAAATGCAATTGCTAAAAGTTCAATTAAGACTCGGTGGCCAATACCCTGGTACGGTTCAATAGGGACTCATTAGAAAAAGTCAATTGAGTTTCAATTGAGACTGAACGCGGTCTATTGAGTGAGTCCTTTAAACTTTCAATTGAAACTCAGTTCATTTTTTTGTAAGGGAGTTCTTCTTCCCAAAAAACAAAACAAAACAAAAACAACAAAAAACAACAACAACAACAAAACAACATATTGGGTGGTGCATGCTGCAGGACGTACGCGCTCAGCACTAAGGCAACCACCATGGTCGCTCATTTGGCTTCAGTGCCAGCCATTTATAGGTACACCTGCTGCACGTGCTCGCCTTACCTGTATAAACGATTCGAATTAAATGGCGAAACTGGAGACCCGTCCAGAGAGGAGCGTTTGGTTACGTTTTCTATACGTTAAGTCCCGTTCAAGGCTGGTTCGTACAGCCCCGTTTTATCACGTCACGTTACGTTATGTTACGTTACGCAACTACAACTTACGTCTGCTTACACCACAAGTCACCGGGGCATGTGTGCTTCATATTAAACGGGGCTACCAGTTCAAGGAGATAGCCTGACACGTGACATTCATTCGAAGCACGAATGTTTCGATGGTCCATACATAATGCAAGGAAACGTTAGGAGACGATTCTGCGTGAACCAGCTAGCTTTTACGCAGAAGCGTTTTCTTGCGTTCTTCTTCCGTGACGTATAACTTATAAGTCACAAGAACATCAGTGCCTCGAATGTCGCGTGCTAGTCTACTCCTGGAATTGTTTGCTACGTTTCGTTTTAAGCATAGAGTTATAACAATGTACGCTAGAGGTTCAACTGGCGCTAGTGTCTATGCGACTTCCGCGACGCAAATTGAAGCCGACAGCAACCAGTCTACTTTTGCCTTGCCCCTGTGCAATCCTATGAAAAAACGCGCGTGCATTTCGTCCTTTTGCCGCAAAATAACACGGAACACTTTGGTTATCTGGGTCGCACCGAAGTACCTTGATTAACACTGTAAAAGTGTAATTGCTTTAGTTAGCGCATTTTTCTTCATCAGTGAACGATGCTTAACTTCACTACATTTCAGTCCCAAACGTGTGTTCCGCTGCAGGTGAGTAAAAACAAGCGGCGATTCAAAGCAAAATCACAATCGAAAGGAATATAGAGTGTGTTCAAGGCTCACCAGCATTCCGGTGATGCTTATATATTGATAATATGCCAGTCCTGTCACTATATGAAAATGACCCCGTCGTGCACGAGAGGATAAAAACATTAACACCGTAGAGAATAAAGTCCGTGGGCTATGAAAGGTGTCTCTTCGTATTGTTTTCTTTGCCGGGCAGCTTTTATGGGTCACTTGTTCTCAAAGCTTTCGAGCGTGCGGTTGACATTCTGAACGTAGAACGAACATCCTCGCTCAGAGCAGAAAGAATAAAGTGGTACTTATTTAAAATCGGAATAAGTTACGCGGCCTTCAGTTTATTTTGATCGTACATGCACAGGTAGTTCACTGGTCCAGAGTTACTGCGTAGTTGTTGCCGTCTCCCTTAATTTCCAGATGTTCTTCGTTCGTTTGGCACGTATATCCTTCATGCTGAAAAGCGCCGACGTCGTGTTCGCGCTAACAGTGTCCGACAGTACACATAAACACCTTTTAGCACCGTTTTTAATGCGATGAATCT
Source organism: Ixodes scapularis (assembly GCF_016920785.2). NCBI lineage: Eukaryota > Metazoa > Arthropoda > Arachnida > Ixodida > Ixodidae > Ixodes > Ixodes scapularis. The sequence continues at coordinate 187,239 of NW_024610227.1, read as the reverse complement.
GAAAGAAAAACGCCGTAACTGACCAATTATTTCGTCGGCCTGACTGAGAAATGTTCCAAGCTACCTAGTACGTATGAATTATTTGAGATATTTGCTCTTATGATAGAGCGTGGAAAGAATATGCACTTACTTTCCGCTTTAGCAATGCATTACCGGAAGTCAATTTTGAACTGGTTGCTGTCTGCTTCAATTTGCGTCAGCACACTAGCGCCACTTGAACCTCTAGCGTACATTATAATAACTCTATGGTTCCAAGCACATGTCTCGCTGGCTCTCAATGAAAACCGATGTAAAGGCTGAACTACAGTGTTCTACTGTAGCTGAACTCCATGGAGCGAATTATGCGACAAATAAGTGACGAACGTCGCCCGACAGCACGCTCGCTTTGCGCGCGACGTAGCAGCCACTGTGCTGATGCCACGCGCAAAGCAAAAGCCGCCGGGCGAAATCCGTCGATTTCGCCCAGCATATTCGCCCCATGGAGCCCATCCTTAAACTTTCGCAGCATAAAGCAACGCAAGGAAACGGTGCTGCGTGAAGCGGCCTTTACGTTATGTGTCACTAGAATCTCCGTGCTTCGTGTGAAGCGTACAGAGGTTCTCCCTGAATTGGCTATTACGCTTCATATGAAGCACGTATTTATTCGTGACTCTCGACGTAATCAGACGCAAGCTCTCGATACATTACGCAACGCAAGCAAACGCCACTATGGGAATGGGTCTTAAGACGCGACAATGTGCGTGAAAGGTACCCTTCGTTTTATATTGTTGCTTTAAAAAAGTTACAGTTGCAGACGAGAGAACACACACAGCGTGTAAGCACGCTCAATGGTCCTTGGGTAATTTAGCAAGAGGTCTGTTATTTATGCACCAAGGAGAATGCTGGATGCTCTACGCATAGCTTGCATGTGACGTCCTTCGTGGTCATGACAATAGGTTTTGCTCCGCGACCGTTCGGTTTACCATCTTAAGCGCCGTTCACATATATGCAACCGAGTAAGACCGAGAGAGACTAGACCGGTTTTTAAGCCTCTTTCGACGTCTTAGGACCAAATGCGCTGCAGCGGAGCTGGTCCTAAGACGTCGCAAGAAGCTTAAAAACCGGTCTGATCTCTCTCGGTCTTACTCGGTTACATATGTGTGAACGGAGCTTTAGTTTCACACCGCAGTAGTTGTAGTTAAAAAAAACCAGTAAGCAGAAATAACCTTCAGTACCCATGGGTACTGAAGGTTATTTCTGCTTACTGGTTTCTGCTTATTTCTGCTTGCATGTGTCGCCATTGCTGCAGCAATGGTGACACATGCAAGCTGTGTGCAGATATACGTCCATATATCCGCGCTCGTGTTACCTGCATGAAAGATTCGAAGTAAATGACCATACCTCGGCAAACCTCACTCATGAGGGCCCTCACTCACCCTCACTCACCCTCATCCTCACAGGTGAGGTGAGGGTGAGTGAGTTTCTGAACCAGGAAGATTCATGAGTGTGAGGGTGAGTGAGGGCCGTGAGGGCTGTGAGGGCGGTGAGGGCCGTGAGGGCGGTGAGGGCGGTGAGTGGCGTGAGGGCTATGAGTGCGTGAGGGCCGTGAGGGTGGTGAGGGTGGTGAGGGCGGTGAGGGCGGTGAGGGCCGTGAGGGCGGTGAGGGCAATGAGGGCCATGAGGGCGGTGAGTGCGTGAGGCCCCCTTCAGATCGAGCATCTTTCTCAGCAGTTTTGGTGTTAATGGCGGGTTGTTCTCCAGCTTTCCCTAGATCGACACGAATTGCTGAGATCGGGTCCGGCTCGAAATAAGCAAGCAACTCGGAGCAATTCGAATACGTTTGAAGCGGCTGCATCCAATCAGGGACGCAAAATTTTCGCGTGATACCTCGTGCCGGTGATTATGACACCGAAAGACTTGGTTCTGGTTGGAAATCGATCGTTTTTTGGAAATAAACTGTTTCAGAAAGGTGCATTAGCATTCTTAACGAGGTTTAAATGCATAAAAACACGTTTATAACGCGTAATTGTGTCTAAATAGTGCAAGAAAAATAAAATTTTATGATGACGATGGCAAATTGCAGCAGTTGGTTGCTGCGTGCGATCGCGGGCGGCCCGTGTTGCTGGTGTTGCGACGTAAAGTTTCTGGGCGAAATCGCCCCATCTGAAGCTGGCCTGAGTGGCGTGAGGGTCATGAGTGCGTGAGGGGCGTGAGGGGTGTGAGTGCCGCAAGGGCGGTGAGGGGCGTGAAGGCGGTGAGTGGCGTGAGGGCGGTGAGTGGCGTGAGGGCGGTGAGTGGCGTGAGGGCCGTGAGGGCGGTGAGGGCGGCGAGTGGCGTGAGGGCTATGAGTGCGTGAGGGCCGTGAGGGCGGTGAGGGCTGTGAGGGCCGTGGGTGGCGTGAGGGCGGTGAGTGAGTGAGGGGCGTGAGGGGCGTGAGGGGCGTGAGGGCCGTGAGGGCCGTGAGGGCGGTGAGGGGCGTGAGGGCCGTGAGGGCGGTGAGTGCGTGAGGGCCGTGAGGTTCAGTGAGGGTGAGTGAAGGGCTGAAGGTGAGTGTGAGGGTGAGGGCGAGTGAGGGGCTGAAGGTGAGTGTAGCTGTGAGGGTGAGGGTGAGTGAGGGGCTTAGGTGAGTGTGGCTGTGAGGGTGAGGGTGAGTGAGGGCGACCTAAAATGCCGACCTCTGTAAATGACGACAGCAAGAAGCTCACAATGAGAGTACAAGCGTCTCTTTGTTTGATTCGAGAGCAGTGCATGCGTCGCTCTCTCCAAATTCTACTCGAATCCGCCGGATATCTTCACCATACAACCGAGTACTTTACTGCATCCTTTTCTACAAGTACACCACAGCTCTCTCCTAGTACCATCTTTCGCCCGCTCGATTTTTTTATTTCGCCAACCCCAGGCCGTTTAAACTTTTGATGCGGACACTGCCCCGAGGCCTGGTGCCGGCACAGCAGTGCGGAGCCAATATGGCTACAGCCGACACCACCGCTTCGCAGCTCACCGATATTTCTGCGTCCTTCCCGATCCAGGACGTTGACATTTTTTTAGAGGTAGACGTCCAGGTGGGAAATGGATCACCCCTGGAAAGCCCCACAAATCTCTTCTTCCGGCCCACCCCAACCCCAATCTCAAAATCCTTCCCGCTGGCGCAGCTGCGCAGCCCCTTGACATTTTGCCGGCGTTCTTGCAAGCCGCAGAGCTCCCGGCTCATACATGTGCCGACCGTGTCGCTTAACCTCCTTCATAATAACCCTCTCGCCGTCTTTCGCACCCATCACGAAGCGATCGTCAACCGGCTACTTCGCATCACCAGCATCACCTTACAAATCACTTCTTTCCCCGTTAACTCTTACCCAGGGCACCAACTTACTCCTGGTGAGGGGTTATACATGAAATAGCCCCGGGAGCCACCTCCAACGAGATTATCAATAATCTGGAGTCTTATCATGCTGACATCCTTCACGCAAGGCGAATGGGCACAACAGATTCAGTCCTCATCACCTTCATCGGAACCCACGTGCCGTACCACCACCTCGAATTTCGCTGCCGTCCCGAGAAACCTTGAGCTCATCATTGCAGCAGCGGTCTCGAATACGGCCACCGTACGCTGGCCTGCCCGGGCAACCAGCGACGCTTCCCCACGTGTTCCATCACCCTGGCCCTCCAGGACGAACTTCATCCCTGCACACCCTGGTGTCTACACTGCCAGGGTCACTACTCCCCATTTACCGAAACTTGCCACATTTGGAAACAACGAGATGACGCCTCTGCTATAAGCAGCTCTCCGTCAGCGCCTCTGACACCAAAAACCGATGGCCCGCTCCACTGTATCACCAGCGCTCATTACTCGCTTGGTACCCCCGACCGGGCCGGCACCCCGCCCCACCCCAACCTCCTTCACCCTGCCCGCCACAGCTACTGGGGGCGATCAGAGAACCCCGGCTCACCAACAACCTGCGGGACCGCAGGCTGTCACCACACCATTGACCACAACATCATCAGCCTCCACTGTCCCAGCTTCTCTGCAGCCAGCTATCGACACGGCACACATCCCCTCCCGGCTTCTCCCAACGTCTTGACTGTCTTGACAGCTAGTGCTGTGACAGAGCTGGTCAATCGCGTCGACACACTCACCACAGTCGTTGAAGCCCAACAAGCAATACAAAGGCGCCTCGACTCCCAGGACAAGCACTTGGGCCATCTCGAGGAACTAATCACCACGCTCACAAAATCACTCAACACCCTTACACATACATTCGCCAAGAATCTCACCGACATCAATGCCCCCATCGACGAGCAAATCCAATCCATCATGCGCAGCCACGAAGCCCCCACAGCCTTAGACGGTAAATCTTCAAAACTTCGGCCAGCTACCCTCCTCATCTCTCTAACCCTTATTCATAGCTAGGACCATGGCAATCAGACTGATACAATGGAACTGTTGTAGCCCCTCCACAAATAATACCCCGTTACATTCACGGCTTCTAACACAACACATTCTCCCACACTTCCTTCTTCTCCAAGGAACGCGGCATGTCAGAAACATACCGGGATACCGCAGTCTACATGCCAACGCTGTCACGCCGCTTTCCTCTACATTCGCATACGTCATTAAAGACGTTTCAGACACTCTCGTACCTAACGTAAATGCCTTACCCTATTGTCCAGACCCCCCCCCCCCCCCCCTTCCCACCCTCTTTTCCTCTCACTCTAGCTAATATCTATAACACTCATAAATCATCATCTCTTTTCTCTCCTCTCTTTACGTATCTCTGCACACTCCCATCCGAACGTAATATCATTCTTGGCGGGGACTTTAATGCGCCGCATACTTTGTGGGGATACCTCGCCACACACGGTCATTGACGGCTTCTGCACATATTTACCAGGTAACAGACATACTACCTTGTCAATACACCGGACTGGCCTACAGGAGATGGACACGCCACACAACGACACACCACACCAGACGTCGCGTTCCACACAGGTCCTCATCCCCCGCACACTTGGGCAAGTCTTGCCTGACACCTCACTCTCAGACCATCACGTTATTCAGATCACTCTTTCACTTACACATAACCCCCGAAAGCGTGTCACCACACAAACAAACAGGGACCGTTTTCGCTGGGTTCGGAAGGCATTGTTGGCGTGAATTACATATCCTAAACAAGCTTGCTCCGACAAGCGCGATCCTAGGCTACCACTAACATGCATGCAGATCTTCCGGTGGATTAACCCGACCCCATCTTATGAAGCTGTATGTTGAAGCGCCGCAAACGCTTACTCACCCGCATTCGGACCCAATTACGAAATTCACAACTTCGACAGGCATCAGATACCCTAGACACTGATATTCTCACCCACTGCACTACACTAGCCACTGACTGAAATCACATCTGCAATTCAGTTAATAGCACCTCGCATACCAAATCGCTTTGATATCTATTCCGTCCACTTCTTGGTCCACAGCCTGTCCCACCTCCCACCCTTCAAAGAAATACCTCTCTGTATTGTCCCGACTTTCTAATACACACGTCGCCGAACTGTACATAACTCCTCCGCTCCCTTCACTCTACAGCGAGTACCCAGCCCCCCACCCAATGCAGATCGAGATCAGCCCTTCACACTCCCCGAACTGGACCTCGCTCTGGCCCAGAATAAAGCCGGGACAAACCCAGGCGCGGATAAGATCACCTACTCTATGCTCCAAAATCTCCCCGACACTGACGAAGACTTTTTCCTTTGCTAAATTATTTTTTCACTGGGAAGCTGGTATATCCTCCCAACTGAATGGACTTCCTCTGTTATCTTCCTCATTCCGACACCTAGCAAGTCAGCCACCCTTGCAAATCTCAGACCCATCTCCTTACCTCTTGTGTTGGAAACACCATGGAACATATGGCGCTTACGCGTCTGTTGGATCTTCTCGATAAAATTACTTTCCTTCCTCACAACCAAAACTGGTTTCCGCCCTCACATGTCCACCCAGGATCTCTTTCTTCTACTGTGAAAAACCTTCCTACAAGCACTCAGGTTCATGCGCTCGTCACAGTTGACGTCCACAAACCTTTGGATATCCTGCTACACGATGCAATTGTCGCACCCTTCTACAAGATGGGCTGTGGCTCCCATCTGTACTCTTATATCTCTGCATTTCTCCGTTCTCTACGGGCCCAATAGCGGCTTGTTGACAACCTTTCCACTCCTATCACACTCATCCGCGGCACCCCCTCAGGGTGCCGTAGTCTCCCCACCCCTTTTTAACCTCGGTATGGCTACACTCGCGCGAACCCTATCCACGATACCACACCTTCACTTCCTCTTCTACGCGGACGCCATCACCCTCTGATGTAACCACGGGTCGCCGAGGGAGATGGAATCCACCCTCCAAACCGGTCTTGATCTTATCGCACATTTACTCTTCCCACTCAGGGCTTCAAGCTGCTCCCGAGAATTCGGAGCTGCTGCTCCTCTCCCACTCCCGGCACCAGCGGTGAGTTAACTCGTTTATCTCTCTGCACTTAGACAACCGCCCCATCCCTCGCACCCCCTCTTGTCGGGTCCTCGGTTTTCCTCTGCAATACCGTACATAAACAAAGGCGATACAGACAACCATAAACACCTGCCATCAGGTAACACACCTGGTCCGCCGAGTGGTCCATAGACATGGTGGGGTCGAACGCAGAGCCGGCCAATTAGTTACAGTATACACCTTAAACAATATTTTCTGTCACTCTCCGTTACTGTGTGCTTACGCAAATACAAACGAAACGTACGCGCGTGCAGCTGTACGCGCGTTGGCTTCTGAGCCTCTACATGTATACACTCATCTACAGAGAAACAGTACACGCTACAGGGCCCTTTCTCCCTCTTCCTACTCTCCTCTGACTCACAGAGACCGTCAACTGGGTCGCCTGTTTGGCTCTAAGCAGGGCCACTGGCTCCTGCAACAAGCTGGCATACGACCTATTGATTTCACCTTAACCCCCCCCCCCCCCCCCCCGAAAAAAAAAAAGAAAAGAAAAAAAGAACATTTTTTATTGACAATTTTTAATGCGACCCTTTCCTTGCCCACATGACCTCGGGCCTGCATGTTGGACGCCGTCAAACCCAGTCCTTGCACCACGACCCTTTTCCATCTTATACTACCACATGCTACGTGGACGCTTCCTATTTCCTTCTTATCTTCGCCACAGCCTGTGCCACCGTGACGCGCCCCGCTACACCTCCCATTACATCCACAGATGGCCCATACACCAACCCAACTTTTCCACTCGCTCTTGAGGTTTCTGCCATAGTGCGTGCGACACAAGACTGACTTCCCTTCCGCCTGCTCCCCGGTACCGCATTTGCACTGGTTCCCTGAAAGCGATTCGGGAAATACGCGCGTGCCGCCTTCCCGAGGATTTGCGCGACGACCTCTTCGCCACCCTTTCACGACTTTCCCCTGCCCCGTTCGTGGTGGTGTGGGTGCCAGGCCACACAGGGATTGCCGCTAATGAGTTGGCTCATTAACCTGCTTGCGAGACTTTCATCCAGGAGCCGGTAGTCCTATGGCCTTACCCGTCCGTGGCGGACGAGAGACATTTTTACAAGAAGACCCTCCAACAAGAGTACGCACAACTCCAACACTCAATGAAGACACTGCCTACACAACACCCCCAGCTTACTACCTCACAAACACACACACCGGGAACCATACAGCTCAACAGTGTCAACACACTCACTACTCCCACCCGACTTTTCCTCCGTTGTTTCAGATCAGATCCCTCCTGCCCCAATTGACCCTAAGCGAACGTTGAGCATCTCCTGTCCGCTTGCTCCACAGCCATTTCCCACTACCCCAACCGCCCTCTTGCACACTGGCGGGTGTGGCTGGCCTCGGCGGCTCACGTCGATCAGCTCGCTTTGGTCCACTTAACAGAGGAGTGCCTTTAGGGTCTTTATTTGACCCAAAATAAAGTAATTTCTCTCCCCTTTTAGGTCGTTCCTTTGTAAAAAAAGTTGCTGCTGCAAACGAGAAAACAGGCAGCGCGTGTAAGCACGCTCCGTTGTGTTGAGGTAATTGAGCAAAGTAGACCTTTAAAAGAAAGGGCTCCTGAACGGTTTCATTTTCTGAGTTCGTGCGTATGGTGCGTGCTTTGCCGGCTTTGCGAAGCGACGAACAGACGCGTGCTGGGCCGAGGACTTGTAGCTAATGGAATGGTGTATAGGGCGAGAAGGATGTTGATTGAGAGTGATCTCAGAGTGCCCGAGGTCCTTTCTTTGGCGGGCTTACGTGTTTGCGAACACGCGCACTATCCTTTCGCGGTCAGCGAAACGGGCGAAACGTACACGCGGCCGTCCTCGACCAACACCGCATAGAAGACAAGGCCGGCGCCATTTCCCCCCAAGCGTAATCACTAGTGTATCCATGCAGCGAGAGTTTGTCCTTTCACAGGAGTTGCGGTGACGTCAGAACGACGACGAGCTCTGATTGGCTTTGACTGAAAGGACAGTGGGTAGAACTCAATGCTAGATGCCTTAAGGTCAACCCACTGTTTTTTTTTGCAGTCAGTCAATAAGAGCTTGGCTTCCTGACGTCAATGCAACCCCTGTGCAAGAAGAAAACAAACTTGCGCTCCGCATAGCTAGCTTCAGCGTCGCCGACAACGCGCCTTGCAGTGCGTCTCACAATGAGCGTAACGTGAGTCCGCGGTGACGCAAAGACGGACGCTTCTGCCGATTTGCGGTGACTCATCGTCGAGCTTCGCTGCGTTTGCCGCTTGTGGGAACGGTCGGGGACCCACGAATGATGACGTCATACACCGGTCTTGTCTTTTAGGTGGAACTGGTTGAGCCGACACGCGCACGATCCCCTTTCGCGGTCAGCGAAACCAATAAAACGGACGCGCTGCCGTCCTCGACGACCTCGGTTTCCAGCGCTTCTTTTCTGCGAAACGCGGTCCTTGAAAGCTCGCTGACGTCGGCGCAAAAGCGCCAATGCGCCCAGCCACGCGCACGCCGTGTGTCGTACCTAGGTTTAGGTTAAAGCTGAACCGGTTTTTAAGAAATTTGAGTCGGGAGCACACTTCTATAGTTCCTTGTCTCGTGAATGAAGTTATCGCACTTGGACAGAAGTAAACGTATAAACAGCATTTGGTTTGATAAATACGTGCAGCAATTGCTTCTGGGCCTGCAGTTAGGGGACCCTGGCCGTCAGCGCACAGCGTTTGCAGCGGCGGGGACCCGAAACCAGGGTGTCGAACCGGAACCGAACCGAACCGAAAACCGGAGCAGAACCGTTATTTTTAGCCGAACCGGAACTGAACCGAACCGAAATCTTCGCCGCCATCTTGGAACTGAACCGGAACTGAACCGGAAAAACATATAACGGTAACCGGTTCAAAACGGTTCATGGTATTTTTTTTTGTTAGTATTACAAATTTATTATTATTGGCACGTGTATTCCTCTACGTATTGATCAAATCGTCATATACAGAATTGCAATGTATAATAAATCCTGGTTTTTTGCGGCGCTTTCTTATTGGCACTATGATTAGCCATGTGTCACAATGTCACGTGACGTCATGATGTCAAGACATGCTGTCAAGTAATGTCACATCACGTGACCCCGTGACGTCACGTGACTCACCGCGTTAAGTCGATTCGAATTGAGGACGTCGCTAGATCTATTAACGTTGTTGATACCGTGACGTCACATGACATCTCAACTTCGCACTGAGAGTCACGTGACACCATGATGTACCCGATTGTCATGATCCCGATTCAAATGCTCTGGTTCATGACAACCAGTATCGCCAAACATTCGGGTAACGCTCGTGTTCAACTCAAAGATTATGATGGGCCCGAGTCCCACTAGAGCTAGAAACCGAAACAAACGAAAGCGACCAGCCTCAGACACATTCAACATGTTCGCGATGGTACCTTTATACGGCTTTGAGTTGTTCGGTGCTCGCGAAGTTAGCACGAGTGTTTACAATCCTGCAAATGGTACCATCGTGTGCATGATACTCGTGTTTAAGCATAGCCTTCTTTATTCTACAGAGCCTGGCAATTCGCGAAATACTCTGGTTTAAGGCTAGCCGCTGTCGTTTGTTTCTGTTTGTCGCTTTAGTGGGGCTCGGGCATTATAGCCCAACTAAAATTATATCTGAAGATCAGCCCATGCTCTCTGCTTTGCCAACCCCGCGTATGACTATGATAAACACTGACGGTGTATATATTAGGATCAGATCACGTGGCTGATAGTTCTAATTGTGAGTTGAGGAGGGGAAAGCTGTTTCATTTCTTTCTTTCGACTGTCTGCCATTTCGCGGAGGGGCAAACTAATGGATGCTTTTGCAAGTTATCAACGTCAAGGATTACAACTTAGCGGTATTTATTGAACTTCAGGTAAAAAAAAAAAAAAGATGCTGCACGACCCATTTTACATGTATGCACACCATTGAGGCTCCCAAAGATGTTTTCGTTATTGCTGAACTGCCTCAGAAAGTTGTCCCGAGAATAGAAGTGTTAAAGGGTCTAAATGTGACGTATTAGTCGGACGTTACATGGAACTATTAGTGTGTACGGGAGGGATACCTGAAAAGAAAGATCCTAGTGGCCTCACGGGGATAGCCGAACGTCGGCAGCCGCTCTAAGTCTCACAGGAGTGTCGCTCTCAAGTTCTCCAAGTTTCGACCGCCCTGTATTTTGTTTAACCTTCACAGTTTGGTGCAAAGTTAAAGCAAGGAAGAATTACTGTTAACAAGTGACACAAATATAATTGTCGAGTGAACACCACTCAATACGGAGCAGGCAATCCCTGAGGAATAAAAAGTATCTTGAGGAGCAACTAAAAAAAAAAGGAGTGGGGAGGGGGGTAGTTTTAAAGCATACTGTGTCGTAAAGATTCCTCTGCCCCACATTTTCGGCGCAGACTAGAAAGCGTGGCCTGGAAACGATAGTGACAGATGGGTAGTTGGTACAACTTTTATTTGTAAAAACACTCTTGCCAGAAAGCACGTTTTCGTCGTGCCAGACACTCGCACCGTGCCTAACGACGATGTACCAACAAGAAAAATGTGTGCCTCTCAAATACATAGCTTGCACTGAGCGCGAAACTTTTGCAGCGTGCATTTTTCCAAACCGGATTTGATTTTCTCAGCAAGAACAACTCGCAATGGCAACCAGTATCTAGTGCGATTACGTCACGTGCAAACCATGTTAAATACTTCAGCTTTCTGGTGAAGTGCGACGTTCGCAACACCAGCAGTAGACGTCCAATGTGTAAAGTTGTGTAGTATTTATAGTAGTCTCGCGATGATATACGGCAGCCTAATTAAATGTTGGAGCACATGACTGATAAAGAACAGAGTCATGAAGTAAGGTCTCAAAACAAGTGCACGTAAAACCTAAGATAACATTAGCCTCCCGAGGTAGTATCCCGCGACGTTTCGAGCTCAGGCAAGCTGATGCCCAAAAGTGATTTATATTAGGATTCTAAAATATCTTTGTTTGCCCTGCGCGGAATCTATGTTTAATTAGGAATATCATTTTATGCATTTCTATGCATTTCTTTTTGCAGTAAAGCGTTGTGTAAGGGATTATTTAGAAAAAATTGCGTGTGATCTCCTTATTTCTGCACATTTCGTGTATTTGCCTTCCGATATATCATGTGACCACAGTGTTTTTTGGCATGCCCTGCAATTCACTATTTTACACTGCAAAACAGCTAACAAAAGCACGTTGCCGAAGACACAACAGCTGGCGTATTTTCGAGTATCGTCCTTCCGTGTCGGTCTCAGGCGGTTATGTGAACTTCATAAAGTCAAATTTATCGATGATAATAAAAATATACTTAATTCCTGTCTGAAGATTTGGCAGCATAAATAGAAGATTCTCACCTCCAAGATATATAAGTAAATGCGCCTTTAAATTATCTGAAAGATGTTCGGCAAATATTTTTCGGCGCTTTTATCCTCCATAGACACGTTATAGGTGATTTTGAAAAGATTTAAATAATGTTTTTTTTTTATTATTTTGAAGCTAATTTAAATAACTATATGTGTTCCTCACGCATATATAACTTCTCAAATATATAGAAGTTTATTATCGCGTTTTTTATGTGTTTTTACTATCACCTTTTTTACTGGAACGAATGGTGGAACTATGACGATTGCACACTTAAACTCTCAGAAAGTGTCCAATTAGGTAGCTTCCGAATTGAGTAGAGCATGAAATACCACTTTGTTCTATTTAGAAAAAATCATCAATTAGCGAGGGTGATGCTTATTTGCAAATTAAATTGACCTGCATTTTGTCAAGAGCAAACCTCGTCATCCAGGCTATGCCAGTTTATCCAATATAAGAAAATGTTCACATGGGTAAGCATTGTTTTAGGTCAGATTCGATCTCAGTACTAAGGTGCTCATAGGTTAGAGTGAACAATTTCAGCCACTCCTTTTCGCATGATTCGTCGCCCGCATCATGGTGCTGAGAGCAAACAATATGCTAGTTAGAAAAACAAGCATTGCGATTGTCGCTTAGTGTTCCTATAAAATATAGACTGGAAGGACTTGTCTCGTGACTTTCGTGACATTTTGAAAATTATATTCCCTTAAGCTCAGTCGTCTCATCATCATATATATATTGTGAAACGTATTTCGTAAAACACATTTCATGATATATATGGCGACGAGGTGCCCATTTCATGATTGTATTCACTGTAATTAATTCCTTAGTTCAAGGGCAAAACTACGATTCAACATCTAATACTGCGATACAAAGTTGTACCAATCACGGGTATTTTAGGCAACCTACTTCACTTCCGAAAACATTTCGATTCAGGTACAATATATGTGACTCTGGTAAACGAAGGGATGTTGAGTCGTCTAAACACGACGTTTTGTATGTTAATGTAGATTTTCCTTTCTTATTGTGTAGGAATAAATAACAGAATTTTATAATTTTGGTACCTGAGAATAAAACTGAATTGAACAAACAATAAAAAAAAAACTATATACTGTAAACGACTATTTTTCGTGGGCTCAATATTTCGCGATTTAGGTCAAAGCTGAAGTTTTGGAATAATTCGCGGGTTGCAAATTTCTCGACGCGGTGGAATCTCAATATAAATTTCAATCTGTTTACATTTTACCGAAATTGCTCGCGGGACCCATTTTTCGCGAATTGTAGGCGATTCGCGAAATTCTCAGAAATAGGTCCTCGCAAAAATCAGATCGTTTACAGCAGTTAGTTTCACGGTCTAAATAGCGCCTATAGACGTTTTTCGCAAGGGCGTCGCCATCTTGAATTGTCGTCACTTCCAGTATGGGCGAAAACATTGTTTTGCCGTCGCCACGCCAACAGAAGGCATTTAGGGCGTAAACGTAACCGTCACACATTCTCGCTTTGCCTCCCCTCTATTTTTTTACTGTTTGCAGGTTGAAACGTTCTGATATTTTTTCGTCGCCCATACCGGATATGCCTACTTGGCGGTCGGGGGCGAAAGTAAGCGGAAAAGGTCTATTGACAGAACGACGCGGAAAATATATTCTCAATTTAGCGGTTCAAACCGGTTCGAAACGGTTCGAACCGGTTTAAACCGTTCTTTTTTACGCCCCGGAACTGAACCGGAACTGAACCGAAAGCCGTGAACCCGAACCCGAACCGAACCAATAAAAATATCGGTTCGACACTCTGCCCGAAACACACTTGTTCGCTCGGGAGAGGTGTGTTTCGGCATCTCGCCGCATTGGGGCGCCAGTCACGTGGCTCTCCTCTCATCCGTTGCCTGCCGCTCCACCTTTTCCACTTCGGCGGCCTCTTCTCGAGGCGATCTGCCAGGCTTTGTCAGTATATAGGAGGCTATGCCGAACCACATAATTCATGATAAGGCGCTCCTGATAACAATGCGAAGCCCGTAGCGCTCACCGCATAAAGGCCGGTTCAGACACTTGCGTTTTAATGCGCTTGACTGCGTTGTGTCGAGAACCGAAAGCGAGTCACCGGCACATCTGTGCTTCGTATGAAGCGTGGAATCCAATTCAAGGAATCATCTTGGCACGCGATATAAGCAGCAGGGATGTCCTGGTTTCTTGCATCCGCAACGCAGTCAAACGCACCTGTCTGAACCAGGCTTAAGTCTCCCGGTTGTTGCCCAAGCTGCCGCGGCGACGGCAGCTTGCGACGTGGGTATTGATGTCACTAGCCTTCCATGTATAAAAAGTTTTGGTACAGTGCATTTACATTTCTTTCAACAACAATCACTGCAGGTGATACCACAGCTTCGCTGGCCAAGCACCTTCACAGCATGGATTGGAGCCCCGACTTTTTTAAGTGTCTATATTACCACTTTTCAAAGGCCTCTTCAGCTTCCCTTTCAGCCGACGCTACGAGCTAATGGGATCAATCAAGCAGGGTCGAAAGCGGAAGTCACTGGGCCTTTTCTGTCTCTGGTTGGTTCAGCGGTGACAAATAGCGTACAGAAATACGACGAACACCATGATGTTGTGCTTTTGACGCTATGAGACGCTAACGGCCTCTGGCCTGAGGGCGCCGCTAGAGCTACTGAATGAGCGTCATTTTCATTCATTCAATGTTTTATTAAGACAACATACATCAGACGGTTGTCTAGGGGGCCGTCGCAAAAGGCAACTAAATGCCTGACAAGGCGTCGACCCCCTCCCCCCCCCCCCCCCACACCGCACATCACTCAGCGTGGCACACACGAAGGCAGAACAATGAAAACTTGCGAAACGTAAACAACCATATGAAAACTATAAGCAGGACAGTGCACACGGGATAGCACTGCTTGAAGGTCAAGAAAATAACAAGTAACTTGCTTTGATAAAGAAAGAAGCATAAAACTTTTGATAAAAAAAGAAGCATAAAATTTAGAGTATTGGCCAACGTTACTACTCAGTTGGAAAACTGCCATAAAGCCTACTCAGGCAAAGTGGGACCGCTCCGTACTCGAGAGCCGAACTAATGGCGATCGCAACGCCGCCCTTTCTAACGCAGCGGCAGCTCATGGAACTGCACGGCTGCACGTATTCGTTCAGGTCGCGTCGCGCAAGGGCCGGTGGCGCCTTCTCACAGTAGCCAGAGTATCGCATTCGGTAGCGTCCGTTGTTACTCTTCAACTTTGGCTTTGATCGGCCATTTTGGTGCCGAAGCATATAGGGTGGAAAGGGTTTCAGGCTGCCAAGCCCCGTCTGCCAAACGGACGCGCCGCATTTAATCACCGAAGTTAGACGCACCCAGGCCGGGACGCGCTATCAGAGTCCACCGGTGAGACATGGCTGCATAAAAACAATATTAATAGACCTCATTCAGATTCAAGCTCCATCTGTCGTACGTTGCGCCAACCTCTTTCAGCATACTCAAACATGGTGACCCATGCTTGAGGCTGCGGGCAGAGCGCTGCCGGAGGCTGAACGCGATGCCGCACTTCTTTTGTGTCTCGTTGTGCGGCCAACGGGAAAATAACGAACCAGAAGAATTAAATTTATGAATTGTCTTGTTTTCCATTTTAAATGGAAGTTCTTAGAAAGAATCTTGAAATAATTGTAGCGTTTTACTCGGAGCGTCCGAGTGTCAAAACGATAGAGCCGCCATGCTTCCACTGCGGGCTCTCAAATGTTCTCCATATGTGGCACTCCACATTAATGTATTGAAGGCTGAATCACACATTCGTATCGGTTGCGTTCACAATCGCCAACACGAGAGCTACAACAAAAACAGCGGTTCATGATCGTCTCACGATTCTTGCATTGCTTGTTCTGCGCGGCAGTTTTTCCCGCTGACTACGTCATTGGTGGCGTTGCAGTCATTCTGAACGAATGCAACGTAACGGTTGCTAATATAATGCCTTTCGAAATACTAACATCACTACCCAACCTAAAAAGCAACACCGTAAGACCTAATGCACAGAACGCAAAGCAGGCAGAGCCGGCACGGCGGGGAGGCCTTAAAGATGGCGCGAAAGTGCACACGGCCGCCGAAAGATGGTGCTAATTAATGAATAAGGTCGACTGTGCCGCAAACCCATGTAAACTAAAATTGTATGCAAACATCACGCTCCTGTAATTTTGTGCTAACCTCCAATAAACGTTTCCACAAAAAAAAGCTTTATACGCTTGTTTTGTACGAAAAAAACATGCTGTCTAAAATCTCATGGTGACCACAGTAAAGAAAATAGGTTGAGCCGCCATCTTGGCACCTCGAGTCGGTGAGTTTCGGTACTCTGGGAACTTTCAGTGACTCTAGCATTAGCCATACAGAGCAACTTTCATGTTTCAATTCGTTGCTAAAGGGTGGCGCTGTTGTCGTATTTAGCTCGGTCTCGGTGGACGCCTGCGGTCCAGGTCTCAAGTGTGAGTTTCTCAACTGAGTGTTTTAGTAACGTTGGTATTGACACTCTGTTCCCCGATATTGTTGTGGGCGCCGCCATCTTGGTTCGAGTGCAGAGCAGACTCTACTGCCGATAGTCATAATTCAAAAGCGCGACTTTTTTAGGAAACTCGTAAAATATTGCTTTGTTCTGTCGCGAACGGTTTAAACGTTTATGGAGGACGGAAAAGCGTTTACTTTGATATCAAATGAAGCTTCAGATAACTGGCAACCAGGATTTTAAGCCACGAGATGGGTAAAGGCCGGTTCTCACATGCAGCGAAGCGCTGATGTAGCGCTCCTCACGTACCATCAGCTACTTATCGTAAGCCATGAGCAACAGTTTCGACGGTGCGATACAAAGCTGGTGAACGCTGCCGTCAGCACGCGCTTAGCGCGAAGTTAGCGCTATGCTTGTAGCGCTCCGCTGCATGTGTGAACGAGCCTTTAGTGTCGTTACACTGAAGCGTAGTTTATTCAGTGGCACTAGTCACCGCCAACTTGCTGCTGGTGTGGGCAGATCGTCTGATAGCGAAGCAGTGCTGAGGCGTAACCACGGTTTCCAGACTGGCGCCCAAACAAAGCGTTTTCCAACTACGGTGGCCAGACTAGTTCTGGAAGTGCGGCTGCTTGCAAACGTCCGTTGCCACATCGAAAGAAAAAAAACAACGGAAGTTTCGTGCATTATTCACGCGCTGCGCGTAATTCTTACAATATTTGTTTGTCTAAGGATAGCACACAAAAGCAGACAGCGTCCCTAATACACCTTTTTCTAATTTACCCCAGCATCGAGGAGAACGCTGAAAGTATAAATCTACGGTCCGCGCGCGATGGCCTTCCTCTTATAAAAGATTCGAAGTAAATTAAATCATAATAAGGCTTTGACGAACACGCGTGCGAGGTAAAATTCGGTTTAGACTTCCTGCTTTAGAACAATTACTACTGCAGACGCCAGCACGTGCAACGTGTGTAACTATACACTCATAGCATGCACCACGGTGCTTGGAAAATTAGAAAAAGGTCTATTGGGGCGCTGTCTGCTTTTGTATGCTATCAATACCCGGCCGATTGAGTCAGGGCAATCCACTTTCCAAGGACGTTGTCATACCAACCGTTCATTTAGGCTTAGGAATGGCCAGAATCGAAAGACTATCTAAAAAATGCGGCGAGGTCATTGCTCATGCTTTGCGATTTAAGTGAGGTAAGGCAAAGCGAAAGCCTCCTGCACCATTCGTTGATGACTAATGCGGCCGATATTGCAGCTACAGCGACATAAATTAAAGCGAGCGGCGCTCACTCACCGGGGCACCGCCATGTTTCCCCGCATCCCTACCGAGCCAGCCACGTGATTTCAAAATCCTTCTCCTAGGTACTGCGGCTAACTTTAGCCGCGGTTAGCGCTTTCGAGCAAACGGGCCCAGCTTCGATTCGAGGGAGCGGACTCCTCTTTTATTTATTCCAGGCTTGTATGTAGTTGAACTACTCTACTCAAGTTACTGTAGTTTAACTACTTTCCTGAATAGCTTAGTAACTTTCAATTACATTTTATTGCGGTAATTAGTAGTTTACTTTAATTACTTGTTTCCGAGTATCTTCTACTCATATTAAAAATTACTTTCGTATTTTGGTGGTTGTTTTGTCTATCAACAAACATTCCGAAATATAAAATGCTGAAAGATCAGCTGATATTTGCAAAGAGAGGGAAGCATGTGGCGTAGGCAGGGGAGGAGGGGCGGGGAAGAAAGTGGTTTGGAGAGTCGGAAACTCTCCAAAATATTCACGAGCCCCCCACTGCAACAACACTGCTTCGAGGCTCGGATAGCGAACAGACACGACGCAGGAGAGGCCGAGTAACTGTGAGATTTGCGCCGCAGACTGGCGTTTCTTCGTGTCCCGAAGCTCCAGGAGACTTGACCAATTTCAAGAAAGGGCTTCTCCCCACTTCTCCCCAACGTAGGAACTCTCGCCCACTATAGGAGGTGCACACACTGCATCCTCATTCAAAGGAGGCAACAAAATGCAGCACCTGCTCTGAAGCTCATGTGGTGCTCCCGTAGTTTGTGCTCCTATTCGAAGAATCGCGAGCTAAAGAACAACGCAAAAGTGATTTTTTTTGCGTTTTTTTTTTCTCAAAACTCAGAATATGCAGATTTTCAAAGATTCGAAGATCGTTCGAGAGACGTTAGTAATTCCCCCAACGTTTATATATATAAAAAAAATAAACAAGCAGTGTTGGAATGTACTCTAAGTACATGGTACCTAAAGTACTATTACTTAGAAAACTTGTACTTCACTTGAAAGGCATTCTCTGAACATGTACTTCTACTTTACTAAAGTATTTTTTCTGGCAATTTTCGAGGAAAGTAAAACTCCCGGTGTTTGTGGAGAATAACATAGAGGACGAAAACAGGACGACACGTCCCGACTTCAATTCCCCCATATTGAAAACAGAAAATGGCCTATCGTCGAGTAAAAACGTGCTCTTTTGAGACTTCATATGGTAATTTCTCTGAGTGAAGTAACAGCGGCTATAAGACCGACACAAATAAGTGCTTTATAAGTTGATTGTGTTATATACTTCCTCAGCGGAGAGTAAAACAACCTTTCTGTGGCGACTTGACTTTATACAATATTTGCTGCCATTTCCGTAAAAAACTGACGCACCTCCGATTGCCCCTAAAGCAATGTATACCAGTTAAAAAAAAAAAAAAACACATTGTATAGGGAATGAAAGAGCATCATGAAAGATTGTGTTAAAAGTACTTGTACTTTACCTTGAAATTAATTGTATTTATAGTACGTTACTCCAATTACATTGCACCCGGTGTACTTACTACCTTACTTGAAGTACGTAACCTCTCCTTTACTTTATACTTTACTTTAAGTACTTTTTAGACGTACTTTACGCAACAGTGTTAACAAGCAAACACTGTATAACAAATTAAGCTCAGGCACAGCTACACCTCAAAGTAGAAAATACATTCGCAATACATCTTTGACCCAAAAAACAAAAAAAAAAGAGAAGTACAAAACAACCAGACACGCAGAAGCAGAACCAGCTATTAAAGCATTTCTGCGAAAAAAACAAGTCTATTCATATTTAGCTAGCACAATCTCGCTAAGAGATCAAAACATATATTGTTTCTTGTTACGATAAAATACAACACATAAAAGTAACTTCAAAAGCCATTCGCTACTTTTTTACAGTAATTAGTAATTTTCTCAATAACTTCCCGTTTGAGTAATTTCTACTCTACTCAAATTACTTTCGAGGTCAATACTCAGTAACTTAACTTAATTACTTTTCTTATTAACTTGCCTGATTTATTCTTTCAATTTGGCGTTGTCGTGAGTTCGAGAACCTTGCCGTCTGATCGAGTTACGAATGTTCTACGCGCCGAACGTTCTACGCCGAATGTCTCGGTCACCCACGCGGGTACAAAAGATGTTCTGCGTGGCGGTTCGGAGTCAGCCAGGCTCTCGCCCTCGATCATGCTATAGGGTGTTTTCCCTGACGTAATTTTGTCCACCATTTTGTTGTTGTGAGCTATCTGGCGTGTGTCAAACTCGAGCATTCCAAGGATTTACATGACCCCTCAAACTCGTAGAGCACATAAGCTTATGTCTTACCACGCTGACATCATCTCAACCGGTTGCGATGTAATCCTTCAAAGTAGTAAATTTCTTTGCAAAAACAAACTAACAACAAAATGGCGGATTGACGTCATGTGCAAACAACCTATACTCCGCCGACCTTCGACGCCTGATACGCTACCTCTTCGTATTTTCGTTCTTGGCACAAGTTGGCCAAATTAAACGTTTAGTTTCTGTTCGTTTGTCGTCTCAGCATCTGTCATTCAATACAATATATCCTTCGCATCTTCTCTGCCAATTGCTTGTCTGGCGGGAAAGACAGAAATGGCCTCGTCCCACTGAACCGACGGAAGCAAGTAACACAACCAACACGGTTGCCCGCAGACAACTTAGGTAATGCATCTTGTGTGCAATCTTGTTTTGTGTCTTTTTTTTTTTCCCCGCTCGAGCTTCACGAACTGGCGGTAAATAAACATGTTTGCGAACAAACGTAAGGTAGGAATGCACTGGGGTCGCCGGAGAGCTGGTTGTGATTTTTTGTTTGATTTCTTTTGCGGCAGACTTAATTGGCTCATATTTGAACCAATATAGGACAAGGCCTGTAGAAGTGAACTTAGAGGAGGGAATTGAACCATTTCTAATATTCATCTCAAATATTTTTGACAGAAAAGACATTACGAAACAAAAGTAAAAAAAAAAGAGAAAAAAAATACATATTGCTGCCGTAATAAATAACTAAAACTTTCAAGCCCCCACACTTTTTTTTTTTTTTTTTTTGTGAAGAGTAAAGATCAGCGAAGCCGGCGCTCTGGTGGGATTTTGTATGTTGAATTTGGCTGTTATAAGTTATTAGACAATTAAAGAGACATTTACTCAAAAATCCGGGTTGCCATCCTTTATTTCGTGACCATTGTAATCATTGCCTTCTGATCACTGTGGTATACCGCAAGTGGTTACACTTGCACTGCGTCAATGTTCTTCCCGAAGGTTAGGTCGGTGCACGACAGCTGACGAGTGGTGGGTGGCATCGGTGAAGCACTTGAGGCCAAAGCGCTCCAACATGAAGGTTAATATCAAAGTCACGTCGGGTCTGTTCACATCGACATTGAAGTCTCTCACGATGACGATTGAGGTATTGTCGGGGGGCTTAATCTTCACGAAGACATGCGCCATAAACGTTTCGAGGTCTTTATTTCTTCTATAGTTGTAGCTTGGAAAAACTGTTAAGGCGAAAGCCTTACTTGTCCCAGTACGCGGAAAGGGGCCGGCGTTGTCCCCGAAAGATGGTCATAAAAATTCGTCACGAAGCACGCGCCGCTCAAGGTCAAAGCGGACGCGCCTCAGAAATAAAATACAAAGAAAAGCACAGTAACGCAGATGCATCGTCACAGAAACCGTGGAGCTGGCGCGGGCGCTGCGCCTGCGCAGTGGGCTATGTATAAAAAAGGAAGGCGGGGAGCGCTGCTTGTGGGAATGCGCTGCGTGTATGAAGGCTTTCGCATTCCTACATGTATGCAGTCTTACATGTCTTCGTTTTTTTAATATTGATATAATTTTCTACAGGCAATTTTCTTCATCTGATTCTGTCAGCCGTGTAAAGCGAGTTTTATTTACGTCTACCGGATGCATCGAGCCTTTTTTAATTTTTATTTCTTGTTTGTTGACAACGAATTTTGCTGTAATAAACGTCGTTTGGCACGTTAGGGAAGCTGTATGTCACGTGACAGCTTAAGAAAGACAGGCCTGACGTGTCTTGTGCATCAGAGAGCGCACTCGCGAATAAGAAGGCCGAAGAACCAGTCACGAACTGCGAAGCATGGATTAACATAATAAGAGCCACGCCCTGGGTTTCTTCAGTTGTCAGTGATTATAATCGATGAATTTATTTTCAGTTTTTTTTTCTTTCCATTAAAGGTGCCCTAAGGAGGTTTCTGAGATCGCCTAACTATGGCGATAACTCACTCTGCGGGCTCCAAGCATCCTAGAAATCTATAAATCATAAGGATGTGCGACCGATTTTCTTAATTAAAAAAGCGATCAAAGATCGCGACACGCCGAGGTCACCTACGGCGACGGGAGGTGTATTGTTCCGGCAGCCAGGACGACACGTGACCAATGAAAACGCCATCATTTCAAACTATGTATGCTTTTGTAGATGATAAGAACAAATAAGAGTTGTCGAAAAATGTTAATTTTTCGCGGAGAGGGAACATATTACTGCAAGAATCGTCTCAAAAACAATAAACTAGGTTTCTTTTTTTTTTTTTTTTAACGGGAGTGATGTGTTTGGTCATCAGCTGTCGAGCGCGCGCTCTCTGGGTTGAGTGATCGTAGTCCGGTCTGTATTAAAGTCACTGATCCTGGAAAAGTAGCGCCATTGCCTTCCCTGCCTTCTAGCCGAACACAAACAAATACCAACATAAAGGCGACCGAAATCCCGCAAGGCGATTGGCTAATCAGTCTCCGTTGCCATGGCAATCGCCATTTCGGCCCCTTCAAATCTTTGAAGCTTCGAGAGGGTCGTTCTAATCCAGTCGCACCAAGATCCCCATGGAGCATCGTCGTACTGGAAGCGTTCCTCGCTAATGTAAGCGTCTTCGCCACTGTGTCTGCTATCAAATTATCTATCATGAGAATTTCCACGGATCTCTTACAATTATATTGTTGTTCTTGCGTATTTCAAGACAGGAAAATTAGTTTTCGGTGCTTCCAAGCACCGTCACCGGATGTGGTGGTGGTACGAAGATGTGCACTTGTTTCGCCGGTGTGTGGGTAGCAAAATCTCTGTATACACCAACTCATGTTTACAAACAAACCGGAGCGCCCCTAGCGGACGTCACCGGCGCCGCGCATGCGCCGTGGATGGTGGGCAAGAAGTCCGCCGTCGCCCATAAACAGACCATTGAATTGCCTTGTTGTCGGCGTCGGTGGGAGTCCCCGTGCTCTTTTTCGCGTTGGAATTGTTGATTCTACGTCCTCCTAACATTGTCTGACTACTTGAGCGGCTTCACCAAAACTATCGAGGCAAAACTTTGCGTGGATAATGTGACGTGCGGCGATTCATTTCACGTGGACGCCGCAGAATGGGCGCTAAAGCCTGACTCCCACGTCGAGATTCTGCTCGCTATTTTCAGTCGCGACGTCGCTCGGACTGCAAAAGCGTGGACCGTAGCTGAGATGGTGGACATCGATACTGAAAACCTCAAGTAGAATCGGGCAATACAAGTCGGTGATGGCCACTGGTAACAATGATCAACAACTTCTTGTATCTGTTTACACTTAGCCGACTTACCCCAACCAACCTTCAAAAATGTTTTGAGGCCTGCACTTAGTTATTATCGCAATTACCGGGTCAACGTTTGGTTTACGAGCCGCTGTCGTTTGAACGAACTAACGACAAAAAGCAGCCAAGTTTGAAAGAGCAGACGACAGTTCGAACGCACGCGCAATGGAGTACGGGCAAGAAGCACCGCGTCCCGCGTCAACAAACCATTCGAATGTCACGTTGTCGGCGTCTGTGTGAGTCTGCATACTCTTTTTCGCGTTGGAGTTGTCGATTCTACGTCCTCATCGCAATGTCTTACCACTTCAATCGCCTGAGCGAAATGATCGAGGTTCGTTACGCCGCTAAACTTTCCGTAAGTAATTTGACGTGCGGCGATTCATTCGCATGAACGCTGCAGAATGGACGCCAAAACCATGACGAGATTCTTGTAGCTATTTTCGGTCGCGACGTCGCTCGTGCTGCAAAAGTGTAAAAGGTAGCGGCGATGATCGACATCGATACTGAAAATCGGAAGCGGGAACAGACAAAGCGTAACAAGCAGGTGATGGCCACCGGTACCAATAATTAACATGTATCTACTGTTTACACCGAGCCTACTTAAGTCTTTTGAGGCCTGCAATTACTTCTTATTGCAATCACCCGGTCAAACTTTGGTCTACGGGCCGCTTTTGTTTGAACGAGCAGACGACAAAAAGCAGACAACTTTGAAAGAGCAGACGAAAGTTCGAACGATCAGGCGGCCGTGTGAATTTGAAGACGCACTGAATCCGTGGGTGGTCCGGACAACTTGGGGGTTTTCTCTCGGTCATGTTGGAAGAAAGCAAATACATCTGGCGACTACAAATTGTGGCCCGCACACGCAATCGTAGTTCGACAGCGTCAGGTTTGCCCTTTTCACGGCTGCTATCCACGTTCTCGGACGAACGGAGAGTGCAAAAACACATGAAAACTGATCTTCAAACCTTCCCAGACTCTCTTGGTAAAGCCCCCATCGCAGCATTTTGACGAGAAGGCAGGTTTTTTTGTCTCGTTTCTTCCAAAGGAACACAGGAATGCATGTCTGGCACGGCGACTTCTGCCCACCGCCCGAGACCGGAAGTGCGTCCGGCGCGCCACCACCGCGGCGTGACGTAGGAGAGTTGAGTTGGTGTATAAAAGAAACGTGTCTATAAAGCTACCAGTCACCGGAGAATTTATTCGATCGGCTCCCGAAGAATGGAGAGGGCAAGGAGAAATTGTTTATTTCAGTGGCCAAAATGGCCGCCATACGAGGAGCTTGGCGCTACTTTCCCACGATCCAGTTACTTTAGTATGTATGGGCAACGAGCAGCTCGCATTCGAGTTATCACTCCGCGGTTCCAGCGGTCCTCGCTCGCTCTCGGCTGACAGTGGTCCTGGTTTCAGAACTTGCTCTTTCCATAGCCGGACTTTGACCTCGGGTAACCTCGGTGTGTTGCGATCTTCGATATTTTATTAGATAAGGTGACTGCGTATCGCCATGATTTATGGATTTTTAGGATGCTTAGAACCAGCAGAGTGAGTTATCGCCATATTTAGACGATCTCAGAAACCTCCTGAGCAGGAGACCTTTAATCACTATCCTATTTCAATGCGAAATTCTGCGTGTCAATAGACCCCTTTTCAAAAGTCCGTCGAGCAAACACTCGCAGTCGCCATTGCTCGGACACGAAGCTCGTGATTGGATCCGAGTCCTCGTCGAGCGCTGACGTCATACTCGTTTTCCGATACGAACTGTGCCGTGTTCTCGCCAAGCGTTGACGTATAGCTTCGTGTCCAATACACGCTCAGAGTATGTGAACAAGCAATGACGGACAGGCGTTGGTGCGTACTTTTGAAAAGGACGAGAAAATTCACCGTTATTCTTCGGATAACGGTACGATGATCTGAGGAAATTGTTGTACGGAGCGGCATTCCAAGGAACGCCGTTCCTCGAAGGCGCGTTCCCTTTAGAAGTAACGGAGGGACGCCGCCGTTTCAGCTCGCATCGGTGGAACGGAAACGGAAACTCATCACGTTTTCGAAAGAAACTTCAACGGCGTTCCGGTTTTTCTTTTTCTTTTTGCATACTTATATACTTGTTACTTCACTCGAACTCAATAGCATTTCGGTTTTTTTTTGTTTTCTTTTTTTGTTCGACTATTTTAATCTATGATTTCAAGGAATGGGAAAGTGTCCGAGAGATATGTAGTCCAAAACGGAGGAGTGGAACGAATGAGATTGTGGCGACATAACCGACGTTGTTCGATGCGGATACTTTTGACTCGCTCGCTGTATTTTATTTACGGATTATCCGACGGAATATTTAATTAAAATGCTCGAAGGTAACGTTAAGAAAACGACACGTTCCAAGCGTTGGTAAGTGACGGGAACGCGTTAACCCGTTTAATCACTGGAACCTGTAACGGGATCTCGATCCAAAAATAAAGATGTACGAGTGTACAAACATTCGTACCGGCTTTTTTTTTATTCGAGGGGGGGAGGGGGGAAAGAAACACTCCAACGTCTGAAGCACAGTCTCAGGTGGTCTAACAAAATGGTAAACCTACACCAGCTCGCCTGCAGCCTAACTGCTTTTTCCTTGCGAAACTCAGTTGGTGACGAAACCAAAAAATTGAATGTACAATAAATACGTTTGCCAAATAGTTTGTTATGACCTTAAAATAATGAATACATTTTTGTGTAACCACGGTTTTCTACATACACATAAATACACTACATAATCCTATGTGCAAATTGTGTAATACACGTAGGTTCGCGACAGAGCTGTCCTTTTGTTTTTTAGGTTTATACCATTTAAATATTACATATTTCTCGTATAATGAGCTCTTCTCAAGTCATGAAAGTGTTTATGCGAGAACCACGCGAAAATCATTTTCCTCTTTCCTTTTTTTTCTAACTGATACAAGTTAAAGTACAATTGTGGTACGCTCTTTAGATATCGTATCACAAATGATCGTCGAGTTAAATTTTAAATAACGTTTACGCATAAACTGCACGCAGGTGAATTCCCTTTTCTCTTGGCCAGGTATTTCAAGGATACCCCCATCTCGCGTATCGTGTTTGTAGCATTTATATTGTCCTGATGGTGTTTGGACGAAACGTGTGTAAAAGATACATGTCGTTAAGTTCGTTCCGCGCTTTTATCCTTTCATCGCGTCCTAAACAACGCAACGCAAGCAACTTTTTTTTTCTTTTTCTTTTTTTAGCATGATGCTACTAATGGACCTTTTCCGAGAAGCGTTTTGCGCACGCGCGAGCGCCCGATGCCAAGCGGCGGAAGTCGGAACGAAACATCGAGGAAATTCGGAAGGAGGCTGTATATCAGCGAGTAGAACACGTAACTGCAGCATATATATAATTGTGTTACACAAAAAAAGAACGTCGACGGAAAGGAAAACACGACGTTTGGTTGGACGCCACGGATGCCCCTCTTTCAAGTCGCGTTGGGCAGGCGCCGCTGCTCAGAGTGCGAAGAAACTGGTAGCGTAGCTCCCATTATCGATTGGTAGCGCAGGTAGGTCACTTCCTCCATTTTTAGTTCGTGCAGCCACCGCCTGGTGCCGTCGGTATGTGGAAAAGGTCCATTTAGTAGCGCAACACTGGGCGCGCTTTGGTCTTTTTGTACACATTACCTCGGTCGCCAAACTGGCGTTCTTTCCGTAACACCAGACTGTGATTTTGTTTTTGTTTGTAAACAATGTAACTGCTTTTATCGTGTGCGTTTCTGGGTTACCTACGTCAGTTGAAAGGGGTACCTTTTCGAGCGGGGTCAGCAAATGACACATACGTTTGAAAGTGAAGGACCGCTACCTGATCGCTGCAACGCACTGAACGGTTTCACCGCAGGAGGTTTCATGGTCACTGACAGGGTGAGAACGGCAGGGCGCCTCTTTCGGATGGCAGCGCGCTCGTTGGCTTTCGTCGTGCTGCTCGCAGCACACTCAAGGGTCACTCGTCGCTGAAGCGTTAGAAAAGGTATAGGAAGCTCCCACTGAAGACGGGACAACCGAGGAGCCTCTCTGCCGTTCTAACCCTGCCAGGGACTACAACACCGCAGTCCTGGGGGAAGGCTTCGTACAGTTTGGGAAATGACGACTCGGCGGTATACGCCTCAAATGCGAGCAGGATTTTTTCATCCCGATGTTGGAAATGCTACAAATGTACGCGGGGTCGCAGGTTCGTCTGCTTTTTTTGCAGAGGTTGTGGTGACGTCAGAACGACGAGCTCTGATTGCCTGTGATAGAAGGATAGTGAGTAGACCTCAAGGCAAGCAGCCTTGAGGTCTACTTTAAAGACGGGAGCAGAACGCAGCAAATCCTGGGCGCTGACGTCGGCGGTCTCAAGACAAAGAACGAGAAAGAGAGCGGCAGAAAAGTGGAAAAATAAAGCAGACGAAAGGTTAGGCATGTTCGTTTGGCCGCGACAAGGCTAAAGTTGCTTGAGCTGTTGTCAACTTTATCTAGTCTCATACATTGAGAGATTCTGGTGTTTTTTCTTCTGCAAAGTAAGCTAGAAAATGACGAGGTACAGATTATGTTTTGCTGTTTCTTTGTGCTTGTTAAGGCGTCGCCAGCGATATGGGCCCGTCGGGGCCGCCAGCTGGGACCGCCGATGTCCGCTTCTATGCCTCGCCGTGGGAACTCTCCCTATAGATTATAAACTATATATGTTGCGAGCACGTCGGTTTTCTGGCCACTCAATTTCAGACCAAGTCTGTTAATGTTCCCCGCAACCGACTAGGAGAACCAGAAGATTTCAGACGCAGGGTCAGCGGCGCGCCTGCAAAGTAGCATCGTCTTCGGTGTGAAGAGCATACGAGAGGTGGAGAAACCGTCAATAAAAGCTCCCTTTACTCCGCGGTGAGGGTGGCAAGCACAGGTAAATAACTCTCTGCTTAATCTCATTCGGACGCGTTCTACCGACCAAAATGTATCTCTACGGTGAACTTCCCTGTCAAGAGTCATTAAACAATTTGTATATTTAACAGACGTTTTCGTAGATTGTATACCTTCGTACATTGTATGTCTTCAGGAATGACCTTCCCGAAGACATCGTCACCATTCAGGATCTCATCAGATTCCGAGAAGCAGTATCAACCATTGTACTTAACACCCACTCCCCTCTCTAACGCCTTGTGGCCCTGAGGGTATTGTAAATAAATAAAATAAATAAATAAATACCAGAGCTTCGCGTTGCTAGC
The DNA here is from genome assembly GCF_016920785.2 of Ixodes scapularis. Lineage (NCBI taxonomy): Eukaryota > Metazoa > Arthropoda > Arachnida > Ixodida > Ixodidae > Ixodes > Ixodes scapularis. The sequence goes on along the minus strand of NW_024610227.1, from coordinate 158,782 downwards.
GGGAGCGCGCACCGCCACTTGGAGCACGAATTCACTGAGCACGCACCCGCAGGGTTCGCAATTTGCAGCGTGCGCTAAACCAGAAGTCTCTAATGGCTGTTTGCGACTCCAGAAAAACTTCCGAGAACAACAACCATTGCACACTGTGCTGAAGTACGTAAATGATCATTAGGTCCACCTTGGTATGACCGCAACGAAGGCGACGACGAGTACGAAATGACAACCTTCGAAGGCTGCCATACTGCACGGAAGGCCATGGGCGGGAGGAAGACCCTCAAGGATATGAAACGCGCACGCGCTCCTGTAACCTTCGCTTCGTTCTAGGTACATACATCAATTGCTTGGTTTCTTTATCCGTGGTGGTGATGTCGCGAAAACTGACTAGAGATTCATGGAAGAACCCGGATAAACAAACACGCGTGCAGGAATTACTGCCGAGGCATTTAGGAAGCATATTTTCAAGCCCTTTGAATTCGAGCTCAAAAGATCTTGCTCTGAAAAGTCCTAACGGCTAGTTTAAGTGCTGCTGTATTACCGTCTGAATATACTCAAGTGCTTTTCCTCCTTCCTTCCCAGCCAGTGACGGAGTTTGCTTGGAAACTATAATGAACCGAAACACATCCGCACACCACAGTTCGGAAAATGTGGGGTGAAATCTCGCACTCTAGAACCCAGGGACCCTATAGGCTCAATAGACCAATCTCTCCAACCAGTTCCGTTACACTGCAGCTGTCGCCAAGCATCATGGGAAGTGTATAGTCTTTCTGTGGTGCGTCGTCTTTTGCGCTGTTTATAATCCCGAAGTATGTCGTACCACTCGCCCATGACTCAACTTTAGTGTAATTAAAGTCACCGGTTCCTGGGAAAGTATCACCATTGTCTTCCTCTACCTCCTAGCCGGCCACAAACAGGCGCTAACGTACAGATGACCAAACATCGCGAAGTGATTGGGAGGATGGGTCTTGGTTGCCATGCCAGCTGGCAATCGGTATTTCGCTCCGTTCAAATCTTGAAAGCCTCGAAAGCGTCGTTCTGAACCAGTCGCACTGTGGGCCCTAATCTACACGACGGGGCGAAAGGACCGGGACATTACCGACTGCTGCGATTGGTGAGCACCGCACCGCCGACCAATTAGAGCAGGCCCTAACCAGTCTTGTACACGTTACTAAAAGAACGTAATCGACTACAATTACTGTTACTCTTACCTAAAAAGTATTAGATTAGATTACTTGATTACTCGACGGCAAAAGTAATCGGACATTACTTAAAGAAGTAATCGTTACTTTTCCGATTACTTTATTGTGTGAAGACACATCTTTAGCGCTCATAACAATGAACTACTTCAAACCTATATTTCACATTTGCACAAGTATTGAGGAAGAAAAACTGGCTCCCTTTTCGTGGTCGTTGCACCTTCACAATGCGGACACAAGCATAGAATTCGTTTGAAGACGTTTAATGATTTGGGCGTTCGCCAGTGTGTGTGTGTGTGTGTGGGGGGGGGGGGGGGGGAAGCGGAGGGGGTTCTAGATCATGTTAAGCTTGAGCAAGGGTTGTCGCTCAAAGTTTGGGTCGCTTATTTTATTATTCACATGTGGATGAGCTCGCATGTTATACAAAAGAGCAGCAGCTCCATGATTTGAAACGGATCATGTGTAGTGTCCATTAGAGGAAGAGATCGCCCCGACCACTTCTCAACTCGAAACATTGCTTGTCACAAAGACCACGTAGGGGAAATGGGGAAATATTTCAACTGCCTTTGTTATATTTTGCATCCGCTTTAGGCATTTTTCGGTTCTGGTTCTCCTGCGGGCTGCGAGTAGATACCCTAAGCAGAATTTTTTTTTTATTTTTTTATTTCTGTGTGTGTGTGCGTGAGGGGCTAGTTTGAACGAAGGACTCACAAAGCTACAGTCTGCTTCCTCAAACTTCGCTCTGAATGGCCTTTGTCACGCACTGTGGCTTCCCTGGGGCTTCCCACTCCCAGTCCCAGCTCGAAACCCCCCCCCCCCCCCCCCAAAAAAAAAAACAGAAAAAAAAAAAACAAAAAAAAACGGACATTTCACAGAAACTGTACATAGAAAGAGATTGACCTCGTTTCCTACAGCTCCGCCAAAATCTTTCTTTCTTCCGTTCGAAAAAAAAAGAAGCAAATTTTTTTTTTGTCATTTCATAAAAAAAAAAGGCGTGTGCCTGGGGGGGGGGGGGGGGGTCCCGTGGACAAATTGTAACGGTTACAAGTAATTTTATTACTTCAAAAAGTAATCAGATTACTCTTGGGATTACTGCCTAATAAAAGTAATTAACTGATTACACAACTACTCCAAAAAGTAATCGATTACAAGTAATTTGATTACTTGTAATGCGTACGGTACAAGTCTGCCTATAGGAACATATCTGCTCAAGAAATTACTAGTATATATAAGATAACTCAAGTCACCAGGCTCGACCTAAAATGGACCGTAAAAATTGACGCCTATACGTAGCGATCTAAATTTTTCGTCAAAGGTGTATTTCACTGGTCGTTTTTTTTTTTAATTACAAAGCGTAGCTCTTTTTTTGTAAATAATAAGGCGAATAAACTTGCCACGGTCTACGACGTAAAGGCGACGATTTTTACGGTCCATTTTTGATCTAGCCCGGTGACTTGGGTCACCCTATATTTATAAACTAAAAAGAAAAAAAAAACAGAACAAAAAATTTGACATGGGTTTTAGACCTCCAGGAATACATGTGCTCAAGAAAGAAAAAATAATGTTCACTTAAATGCGAATACATTCCTTCAATGCATTACACAAGCCAATAACAACATCCTCTTAACAACATGTGTGGAAAAATACTTTTTTTTTTAATTTAGGCTGGTCAGCAGTTTTGTGCCCATGCAGCCCAGCTTTGAATGTTTGAGACCTACAAGTCTCTCAAAACAAACAAATGTGCGACAATATTTAACGAAGTACTGAAGGTCGAAAACCCATGCCAGGCAGAAACAAAGTGCCACAGCTTCCAGAGGGCCCTCTGTCTCATAAGCCTGATTTACAAAAAGCACACTGCAGCGGTCTGTCGAGGTCCTGGGACACACTGCGATGAAATAGACTGCGGGGCACGTCTGAAACAAAGGTTGGGAATTAAAACAAATCATAAAATCAAAGGCTTTCTAACAAAAAGAGAGGCCTGCCGTTAGAGCAGATACACGTAACTGATGATAAGCAGATGCAGGTAACTGATGATAAGCAGATGCAGGTAACTGATGATAGACTAGCTGAAACAGGTTCAGTACATACTCCCTAAACCTAACATCCCAAACCAGTTACCCTAATATTGTTCTTGGCAAATCAAAGCTAGATTGGTTATTGGAGCAGCTGGAATATCTTCTCCAGGCTAGGTCATCATCGGGTACCCAAACTTCACCACGTTGTTCGACTGGTGAGCCAAGGAGTAGCACAAACAACGCAAAAGATGGACCATCTCCGGTCAACAGTAAGTTTCGGGAGCACTGCGATATCTAAAACTCCTAGATGCGGTTGATGTATGTGCAAAGGCTCTTAACACAAACGTATCTAATGCCTCGCATTAAAGCCAGAAAGGTATTTCGTTTATAACAAAAAATTCAGCCTTCCAGCTCAAAATACAAACGTGAGATTGTCATTTACGGATATTGTTGATCATATTCAGCCTATTTCTGAACACGACGGGTATATTTCAAATTTTGTTAAGTATCGCTTTAAAATATTTTCATACCACATAGCACAGACACTTCAGAATTTTTTTGTCCAGCCACCATCTACACTATAATCTGTACCACCTTAGTCAGGGCGCAGCGGATGCTGCGAGCCATCAAAGCAAATCCAAAGCCGTGCGAGTGTCATGTGTCCTTAGAGAGCGGGCGCGGTGACGTGTGTTATGTGCTATGTTGAAAGAGCACGATTGGCTGGGATTGCTCTTAACATCCGCTGCATCCGGACATAGAGTGAAACAGTAATACCATGCAGCCAAATCCTACCAGGTGAGAAATAAGGGCCTGATTTTGTTTCCTCATATGCACACAGTTAACAAATTAATCACCCATTCTAGTAGATTTTTTTTAAACTAATCCATTCAATTGTGCTCAGTGCCAAGTGTCACGGCAATTCAACACAAAATATGAAGGCTGTATTTAAGCATCACATCAGTAATGCAAATTTATATTTCTTTTCAAATGCAGCCATTCACCAATTTTTTTTTATGTTACTCATCACCAGACGGTCACTCACAATTTAAAATTAATGTACAGAAGCATTTGGAATTTCAGATGCCGTACAGCTCACTGTTAGATATCTCGAATTTAACTTACATAGTTTGCACCCACCGATCACATGAACTGAGTCGGCACCGATTCGGTTGCAATAGAAAGCTAGCTAGATTGGGACTTCCGCTAACAGTGAATGAAGGCTAAATTCTAAAGCAGGTATACCTTGTCTCTCCGATTCTTTAACATCATCCATCCTTTCAACAGCCTGGTAGAAAATGTCCGGCTTTGTCTTGCCCTCTGTCAGTTCAAGGACGGTCGCCAGGTTTTCTGAGGCAATTTTAAAAGAGCGTTGCTCGGCATCGATGCTTGTGATGCGATGAAACCCAGCAAAAATCTGAAATAAAAATAGCTGATCTTTAGTGAGCCAATAAATCGTAAACTACACTGTAGAAAAGCAGGAGATAAGAAAAAAAGATTCCCAATTTATTATGAGAAACAGAATCGTAATTACAGAGATGTCAGTGGGATAATAAAAGACTCGTGGTGCTTGCTTTTGCCATGGAGGAAGTGCCAGTTAATGGTGTTGTTATCAGTTTTCTGAAAGTAATTCGTTCCAAGCACATCTCCTTATGCTTGTGATCACATTTAGTTTCGCCCGTGCTTTGAGAAATGCTGTTAATACTTTAAAATAAACAAAGGAATAAAAACAAGTATGAGGTACCCCAATTTCCTACATAAGCCAACTAATTCAGAATGCGCAGTGTTTTTGGTTCGCCAGTTTCGATCAGATGCATCTCAGCTGCACCAAATCTCGCTCAGCAGGAGGAACCTCCCAAAATATAAAGCTATTTGCTCGGTTTTCTAGCCCTCCAAAAATATAACTAAAACGCAAGTATTTTCTTATAAAGCTGCTATAAAAAAGGCAAGCAAGAACTGGCCTATGAGGAGAATTTTTTTAAAGGCATCATCATCATCATCATTTATTATTCCTTGAAGGCCCAGGGGGCATTACACAAGGGAGTGAACACTTAAAAAACAAACAAGTAACAAAACTATTTATCTACGAAAACACGCTGTAATCTAGTTATGGGTTAGAAAAAATAAGCTAATGGCTGCAGAAAATTTCTTAGTATCAGATAAGGTAACAATTACGTCAGGCAGTGAGTTCCAGTTGTCAATGGCCAATGGTAAAGTAGACATTTGGTGAATGGAGGGTTGACGATGAAATCGGACGGAGTTTACAAGAATGGTCGAGACGAGGGAAAATGCGGTAAGGAGGTGATAACAAGCTTTGTCTGAGATGACTGTTGTAATAAAAGATCCGATGAAGAAGAGAAAGACGAGACACCCTGCGGCGGTGAAAAAGAGTGTCAAGGTTAGCCGATTGGCGAAGTCCTGATATGCTTGCGTATGGGGAATAGTCGGAATAAATAAAACGGAGGGCCCTGCTTTGAACGGATTCCAGGTTGTTAGTTAGGTATGCCTGCCACGGTGACCATATGGAAGAAGCGAATTCTAGTTTAGTTCTGACCAAGGTAGTATAAGCTAGTTGTTTTACGGGGGATGTAGCTTGTCTAAGGTTACGGCGAAGAAATCCGAGAGTGCGGTTAGCATCGGCGATGACAGTTGTTATATGAGTGGTCCATGACAGGTCAGATGTCAGATGAATTCCTAGATATTTATACGATGAACAAGCAGCTACTGGGATGCCAGAGAAGTGGTAAGAGGAGGATAGAACATGTGAACTGCGGGAAAAAGATAGCGGTTTACATTTATTATAGTTTAAAGCCATTTGCCCTTTATGACACCACTGAATTATAAGTTGGAGATCGTTTTGCAAGGTTAGCTGATCGTGGCGTGAATGAGTGGGTCTATATATGACACAGTCATCGGCGAACAAACGTACTTCAGAAGTGATGCCATGGTGGAGATCATTAATGTAGATTAAAAAAAGAAGGGGGCCAAGAACGCTTCCCTGAGGGACGCCAGACGTTACTGTGCTTGTGGTAGACTTTATATTGTTAATAGAAGTGTATTGTGTGCGATTAGTAAGGAATTCAGAAATCCAATTGACTACTGAGGGGTGAAGATTAATATTTCTTAGTTTCATTAAAAGACGTTGATGAGGAACCCTGTCAAATGCTTTGGAGAAGTCAATAAAGATGGCGTCAGTTTGAACATTGGAATCGAAATTTGAGTAAACGTCAGTTAGAAATGCTGTTAGCTGAGTTTCGCATGAGTAGGACTTGCGAAATCCGTGCTGGTGCTTGAAAAGGAGGTTATGAGAGTCTAGGAAATTTATTATGTTAGAATAGAGAATGTGCTCCAAGAGTTTGCATGAAACGCTGGTGAGCGAGATGGGAAGATAGTTGCTGATTAGTTGGCGATCGCCTGTTTTATGAACGGGTATGACGTCAGCAACTTTCCAATCTGATGGTACTTCAGAGAGTTTAAGAGATTGAGAGAATATGTCGCAGAGGAAAGTGGAAGAAATGTATTTAGTGTTTATTAATGCCTTAGAGTTAATTTGGTCATCTCCGGAGCTGGAGGACACCTTTAGTTGATCTATAGCCTTAAGTACTCCAGTACGGTCAATTACGATAGGATCCATGAGAGGGTGAGTGGATTGGCACGAGCTGGGAATATTTAGTAAGTCCTCGTTAGTAAAGATGGAGCAGAAGAAATTGTTAATAGCAAGAGCGCCGTGTTTATCAGAAAGCGGAAGTCCGTCGTCATCTACAAATTGCAAAGGAAGTGAAAGTGCCGGATTGATTATTTTCCAAAACTTCTTTGGTTTCGTGGTTAGTATGTTGGGGAGGTCGATACTATAGAATTTGGTTTTGGCGTGATTTATTGCTGATTTATAAGCCCTAGCGCATTCGTAGTAGGCGTTCCAAGAAGCCATAGTGTTGACAGCCTTAGTCCGCTTATAGAGTCTTTTTTTTTCTATTGGATTGACTATGAATTGTTTTATTGTACCAAGGGTTGGTGTTGTCAGATATAATACGGGTCAGTGGAATAAAGCGTTCGACTAGGTAGGTCATTTTATCTTTGAATAGAGTCCAGTTTTCATTAACCGTTCTTTCCCAGAAGTTAACTGAGAAAGTATGATAAAAATCTTCGAGGTTCGAGTTGATTGATGCGTAATCAGCTCTCGCGTAATTGCGAATGAATTTGCAGTAATGTGATCTATGAGGAGCAGAGAGAGAGAGAGTTAAATCGATTACGAGATGGTCACTAATGCCGGGTAAGTATGTGATGTTACTGAAGAGTGAGGGGTCTTGGCTTAAGCACAAGTCGAGTATATTGCTACAGTGATTAGTAATCCTAGTAGGCTGAGTGATAACATTTGTAAAGTTGAAATCTAAACAAAAGTCTATAAATTCTTGAGACAATGCGCAACTAGAAGAGAGGGCAGACCATTCAACGTTCGGGTAATTGAAATCACCAAAGAGAGTAACAAAGGCGTTAGGGTATTTACTGGCGATTTCAGAAATACACTTATATAGCTTGTTAACAAATTCTTTATCACTATCTGGCGGTCTATAGCACACAGCCACTATTACGGGGGGCGTCGTAGCGACGTACACAAATACAACTTCTAAGTCAGTAAGAATCGGTATAACCCGGGACGGAATTTGATTATTTATAGCTAAAAGCACACCACCCCCCCTCCTAGCGGATCTATCACACCTATACACACACGAAAGTTTGGACACAAAGGAAAAAGTTCAGTATCGGATATATCGGGGCTTAGCCACGTCTCGGTAAGCACAAGGAAATCTGCGTTGCATGCCTCAACCAAGGAAATCACATCATCTCTTTTTGGTATCAAGCTTCTAATATTAGTAAATAAAATACAATGATAAGAAGGTTTTTTACAGATATCACGGCGTTTTGCAGGTGGATTGGGTGACGAAAAACGAAATGAACGCTGGCATTGCTATGCACTTTTTTCCTTCACAGCACCAAGAGCGGCGTCATGTACATAACACTTATTATCTAAAAACAGCTTATCGTGACGCAGCTTGTAAGTCGTGCCTTTAGGCTTGGCAAAATCAAGAAGGTGACGGCGCGCAAGTCGGACAGAAATGGGAAAATCTTCACTGATGGCTACACGTGTCCCTTTGAGCTTAAATGCCGGCGAAAGAATGCCCTCTTTATCCTTAAATGATGAAAACTTCACAATTATAGGGCGACATTTCTGTGGATTGAACGCTCCCAAGCGGTGCGCTCTTTCAATTGTGCTTGATTCGATATTCACGCCTAGGTTACTGGAACACAGGCCGGTTACCAAGCCCTCGGACTGGGCCCACGTTTCCCTATCGGTGTCAGTGACGCCAAAAAATAGAAGGTTGTTACGACGGGATCTGCCCTCCGCGTCGTCACAACGAGTTTTCAGCTGCGAAAGTTCGTTTAGAGCTGTAGTAAGCTGAGGTTCGGTAGGTGTGACGTTACCGATTTCCTTCTGCTTTAATAAGTCGAGTTCAGTTGTTAGGTTGTTAACGCGTTCTTCTAGAGCGGAAGCAGATTTTTCGCTTTCGATATTTTTCTGTGTTAGTAGGTTTACCTCTTGCAGAAGAGCAAGGCTACTCTGAAGTTTCGCGACCGTCTGCACAAGCGCAAGGAATTCATCCTCTTGTTGCTTGCTCATAGGGCCTGGGTTCTTCTCTACATCCCCAGACAACAAAAGCAACAAAGCTCTGAACGATGCATGTTGAACTTGAATAATTCCCACTGAATTAAGTAACAGGGCAAGGACAGTGTGCTTGCTCTCTTGAAAACTTCCAACAGGTTGGCAGGGCAGTGCCATTTTAAACCTTGTTATCACATTGGGTATGCTCTGAGATCCAGCCAGCTGTCGATCATAAAAGTGGTGACCATGCTTTCTGCACATACTCATGTGCATGAGGGCAGGGTCAGGTAATGAAATACTTATCATGAGAGCCCATAGTTTCTACCAACCCGTAAGCTGAGTCCTTGGAAGGAAATTAATAGCAAAAGACGAACAACGGCTTCATTTACTGCAAATGTGCTGAAAAAGAAAAGTGTAATACAACAAAGGGTAAAGTGCACATTTTTTTATATCTTCTGCATCATGAAGCCTTACGATGATCTCGCAGAACAGGGCCGGTCTTGGTTTCCCTCAGTCACCATGAGAACAGTTGGCAGGTTTTCTGAGGCAACAATCATAAATCGCTGTTTTGCCTTGGCGCTAGAATTAATACAAAATGACACTGCAAAGATCTGCAAGAAAAATTATTTTCACATCTTCAATCTACTTGAAGATATTTGTAAACTGCTCTTTTAAAAAGAAAAAAAGCGAAGAAAATCATGACTTATTAGTTGTAACAAAATCGTAATTGATGTAAGTGGGATAAAAAAGGAGACCCATCATGGTGCCAGACTTCACCATGACAGGACTAACGGCGCATTTATGCCAGGACTGGAGCCGCAACCGCAAAGCAGATCTGTGCGTTGGGGAACATTTTCCCCAACCGCGTCACCGAGCCAATGAGATCTCCCTGCAGGAGCTTCTATTCGCTAGCAGCGCGAATGCACCATAATGGGGGTGGTCGTGGTCTTATCAGGGAATTTACTGCTCCTAAAAGCATGAGCAACATCGTTAGGAAGCAACATATTACCTGGTCTGTGAGCTTTAGGGCTGGATAGTCGACTACGATGTTGAAGATTGTAGGGTGTATGCTGATGTACCCTCTTTGCCCAAAAAGTCCTCTCCATGGCATCTTTCACCATCTCCATATACGTAGTCGCTCCCTTCCTTTCTCTTCCCATTGCGTCCATGTGGCCGGCTATGAAATTTCAATCTTCTGTCGTGGACGAGGATGCTTGCAGCTTCCTAAAATTAGAAGGAAAGAAGTAAACCAACCTTGAACACAGTAAAAGCACTCAGAGATTTCGAAAAGAAAGGACAGGTAGACACAGTCTTAATTAACTAGCACCAGCTCGTTTTCGCCCTAAACCTCTCTTCATAAATCAACCCTTTTCCATATGTCTGTTCTCCACCTGTGGTCGAATTTTTTTGCTACATCAAAAGTATTTTTCTAATAACATTCAAGAGACAAAGAAGCCTACAAGGCCGAAATCAATAGTTTAAGGAGCTCAATAATCAGAGATTACTCAGTTAGTTCAATGCCTTCTAGATCACAAGGCCTTAGTGTGGCTGGATTCTACCCCCTCTCATAGGTCATCGCAAGGCAGACTGGAAAATGTGCTGCATTTGCATTCAGCTGGAACACGTATTCTCACCAACTGAACACAAGTTCTAGGGCAATGCTAACATAGCACTGTCCACTATATACCCTGCACTGAAATATGATAATCGAGAAAGAAAATTAAAGGCTAAGGTATTGGTATTTAGGAGGTGCTAGGCCAACTCAAAATTAAGGTGTCCTTTAAATGAAGCTATAGCAACATTTTGTGTCGTGATAACAACTGCTCATGGCATGTGTAAATTTATTTTTACGTGACTTGTTTTTATCTTTGATTGCGGCTACTTCTGTTCCAGAATGACGAGGCTATGTGGTAATACCCTATGCTTTATGTAGTATACTGTCATAAAGCATAGTGTCTGTCATAACCAGAATTTATTAATGCGATATTGAATGACAGTCACGACGAGAAAATTGCACCCTAAAGGACCCCTGAAAAAAAATTATTTTAAACAGTTTGTAAGGGACACAAGTGCCAAAAAATAAATTTTGCGCAAAAATTTTTTTTAGCGATATTGACGGCGCGAGATTAATTTTCCATTGATTCCACGATGTAACGGAATGGTAATACGCAATTTCCCCCTCAATAAGATTGGCATACTATTTCTCCACATCAACGCGATGGCCGAGGCAATCCACCTCTCCTCCCCGCACCCGAAAGAAAACAAGTGGAAAGGACGTGATTACCGACTAAATCGCGTTTCGCGCAATCACTAACTATTTTAGGAGTGACCCATGACCTGTTGTTTTTCTTCGTTTGTTGCATATTTAATATTGTTCACTTGTTACTATATTACTATCTTTATTTTATGTATGTGCCTCTCCCCCTCTGTAATGCCTTCGGGCCCTGCGGGTACTTTCAATAAATAAATAAATTAATTAATTAATAAATAAATAAATATTGCTCTAAATTTTTTTGTTTATTTGCGTAAAATTAATTTTTTGATACGCGTGTCCTAACCGGGCTGTTTGAAAATCCTCAGAGTCCAAAGCAATGAAAATGCTCAGAGCCCAAAGGAAACACAGCTATCAATAACAAGCATAAAAAAAAGAAAGAAAACTTTTGAACGAAGATTACAAGAGCAGCTTTGGAAGAATACAAAACACATTTCGAAGCCACGAGCACAAGTTACACAGGGCGAAACCAAACTCCGAGGTGAGGATCTCAAAAGCAGAAGTATTACAAGACAAGACACCCCCACGCTGGGCTCTATAAACAAGTGCATCGTTACAGCGTTCAAGTTCAATTCCAATTTGGTGATTCCCGACCATGGTTGAAACTATAAACTGAGCCGCGGAGCCGACCAGTATCGGCCGAAACATAGAGGGCTGAAAGACACTCGGAAACCCGCAGAGAAAGTAAAAACATAAAATAATGCTTCACTAAACGCGCGCGTGCACGACTTCGCGCCACCGCTCAATTTCGTCGATACGTGTTCCTACAACGGTTCGTCGACTTTGTTTTGTTTGTTTTTTTCACCACGGGGATTGCATTATTAATTTAATTTCGTTCGCCGCAAGCCTACCTCCACTGAAGCGAACTTGCCCAGGCGACTCTGATACGCCACAAATGAATTGGCGATCGCCGCTTTCAAACCGTCCGCACTACGCGCTGAAACCCTTTGCTCCGCTCGGGGACACTTTAATATTGATCGAGAACATGTTTATTTACGCATACCGGATACTACCATACCTTTCGCCTAAGAGCGTAAGCGCGAAACTTTACTCTCGAGGCGCGAACTCGCATCAGGCCTCATGCGAACCGCAACGGTTTCGTCAAGCTCGCATCGCCTTGGTCGCCGACCGAGGCGATATGTGCTGAAAGACGCTTCCGATGAAGCGTCCCAAGGTTGGTCGATGAAACGAACACGGGTACTTTTCGATGAACCTAAGTGGCATTAAAACGCTGCTGCGTCGACGAAACCATCTGCCGGTGTAACATCGTTTGTTTGATGATTACTGATTACCGCCGGGTCTAGTTTTGAAGTGCTAGGCCTCGTTTGCACGCTAACATGGACGAGTACGCGCCCGACCGCGTCAGAGAGCGAGCGCCTATCGTACAGGGTAACCCTGCGACTTTATGAAGTACGTTCTGAAATGACTATAACATTTCTGCTGCTCTACAAGTAGTCAAAATAATCAAAACTCTGCGTCCAATCGGTTGCCACTCCGACTGCATCCGACGAGGCTTCCACCGCACCGCCACAGGTCAACTGGGTCAACCGTCACCTCCAGTTCAAACGGGAGGCACTCACTTGATCGAATGACGTTTTAGCGAACGCCCACGTTTCATCGAACGACACTTTAGCGAATAGTCGGACGCCGCGAAGCGGCGTTTTCGGGTGGGCCAAGTGAGTTCATATTTTTGTAATGAGTTGCCGCAGACTGTTGCCGCGAAGCGGCGTAAAGCGCAGCGCGACGGATGGGTTAACGCGCGCCTCCGTTATTCGCTAAAAGGACCATTCGCTCAAATGTCGCCGTTCGCTAAAATGTCATTCGCTCTTGTGATATGGACCCCCTTTCTCATGTTTTTCGCGGTCGGAAACATTCACCAAATATGCGCGTGTAGTCACAATTTCTAAATCCCGGGGCCAAAATCTTGTTTTGCCAAGGCTTCTTTCCAAAATAGCTACTCGAGTGATGCTTCGTTTACTTCATCGAAGGCTTGCGGCAGCCATTATTGACGAGGGGACTAAAGTATTCGTTAGGGTAAAGTGGATCAACTCCAGGCGGGAGCAACGAAATGCCTGCTGGACGAACTGCTCGAGTTACCGCTTCTGAATAGGGGGCGCTAGGGTCACGGGGATGAAAGATTGCGATTGGTCCCTTTGCGCACCCTTTTTTTTAAGAGTGCACTATGTACGCAATCAACTTATCAATTACGCTTATCTCCTAAGATCTCTTATAATGATATTGTTCTTAAATATTTCAAGAGAGGAAAGTTATATTTCAATGCCTCCAAGCACCGACGCCACATGTGGTGGCGTTACAAAGGTGTGCGCCTGTTTCGCTGGTGTGTGTGGATAACGAAATCTCGGTATTCAAGAAATGCATTTATAAAGAAACCTGTCACCGGAAATTTGGATCGGCTCACTGAGGATAGAAAGGTCAAGGAGCAACTGCTCATTTTATTAACCAAAATGGCGACTTTACGGGGAGTTTGGTGCTACCTTCCAAGGATCCATTGACCTTAATTATGACTTCAGCTGGATTAATATTGCTTTCATGGAAAGCGACATCTAGTGTACTTATGACCGATTATAAAATCTTCTGCGTATACAGGGGGGGGGGGGGGGGGCTCGCACTGATAGGTTCGCCCGATTGACAATGGTCCCGGCAGAGTGGGAGTTGACGGTCTAAAATATGATCACGTGTTGCAAGTCCAGTACGAACCCTTCCCGCAGCGTCTGCAATAAAGACCGTTCACTGACCTGGATGGATCAGTTCCCTGCTTGAGTGCTGAGTCTTGCGACCTCGTTGCTGACAATCCCTTTTCCAGAATTTTGCTGCTGTCTTCTTTTCTTCTTTGAACCAAAACTAAACAGTAACCCACTGAGTGCACAGATACATTGTTTTTATATGAAAACCGAGGTAATTGCAAATGCGCCTCGTCGAGAGCTGAAAGATGTGAAAAAATGCCCAATATGGCGGCTCTGAATGGCATGATGATGAGAGCTGGGCATTATTTTGCTATTAATGCAACTAATGCAAAGGTGTTCAGTTCGCTTGAATCTTTGCAAATTTCGATTTCTAATCATAACCTTAAAATGCAGGCCATTCACCCTTGTTGGTGCTACTGCTTCTCACCTCTGTGGAATCCAACAAAAGGACAAAGGGAGGATGAGAGAGCAGTTGTCTTTGTTGCATTCTCCACCTCAAAGCCATTCATAAATCCCACAAAGGGTGCCCTTTCTTCCTCTCCCGCCCGTATTGTGCGTTTTTCCCTTCACCTGTCAACCTTTCCGTTTCCAACGTCCCGGCGAGCTGTTGTTCCAAATTCCTGTCCACACACTCCCGCACGCTTCCGGGCTAAAACGGCAGAAGGAAGTTATATAAAAAAACGAGTTCCGCCTGCCTTATTCTTGTGGTCCCGTCCCGTTTTACAGCTTGGTTTGGACCGCGCTCTACGGTTGTCGATCCGTTGCCATCTGCGACAATTTATATCTGTTAGTTCGTTTGGCGACACATATGTGCACTGAGGCAACTGTGCTGTTAGACATCCTTAAAACGTGTGCAGGCCTCCACCTCGATCTTGATACACTTCACGTCGTCGTCGTACAGTCAGTACGGAATGAAACCCGAACGCCGGAACGCGTGGCCATCCCCCTAGCAAAAAGAGACCGTACTTCAAACGAAGTTGAAATATATTGAATATGAATATTCATTTTGTATTTATTCTGTATTATTTTGTCCGCATTCGAAATACGCGTGTAAGGTATTCAAAATATATCATAAATATGAATAAAAAAAATTTAGATATACCAAAAAATACAATTCCTTCCCACTCAAGATGTCATTTGTGTATTAAAAACCGGCTACAGATTTTTTCTTTTCATTTTGGATTTTGTCAGCAAATGGTGTCCCTGTGATATCTGAAGGCACTACTAAAATACATCCCACAACTACACATTAGAAACGAACACAAACACCATGACGCACTGAACACCTGAGTCACAGTACCGTTGACTGCTCTAGAGCCTTATATAGCCTACATATTGTGAGGATGTTAAGAAGGTGATTTAATGAGAACTGGATAGAGGTGTTCAAGCGACAAGATCGTTGTGCAGCTGAAGAGCGCGCGCAGCTTGGACCTCCTCTTTCAGCTTCGTCGTCTTCTCCCTAACACTTCCCCCGGGCGGGTAAAGGGCCGGTCCACCGGCCTTGGTGTGTTCAGTCGTAGGGTGGGTGGAAAGGTTTCATGCGGGAAACATGGACAATGTCACATGACTTCGTGCGGTGATCTCTAGGTGGTGCCACTGGTTCCACTTCGTAGTTTGTAGGAGACAGACGGCGGAGAATGCGAAACGGCCCAGTGCATTTCTGGAGCAATTTTTCACATTTACCTGGCTTGCGGAGTGGGGTGGCGAGAAGGACTTCGTCACCAACGTTGTAGGATGCTTCGCCATGCGTCTGTGCGTAACGAAGCTGTTGTTGCTGCTGCGATCGTAGCGTTTGAAAACGCGCGAGTTGTCGAGCATCCTCCGCGCGGCAGATGACCTCTGAAGGATACGACGTGTGAGGTTCATAGACGGAGGGTAAGATAGTATCAAGAGTTGTAAGTGGTTCACGGGCGAATAGCAAGTAATACGGTGAGAAGCCTGTCGTTGACTGACGCGCGGTATTATAAGCGAAGGTCACATATGGGACAATAGCGTCCCAGTTTGTATGATTTTCCGCGACGTACATCGACATCATCTCTGATAACGTGCGGTTAAGGCGTTCTGTTAGCCCATTGGTTTGGGGATGATAAGCGCTGGTTAATCTATGAGTTGGGTTAGCCAGGCGCAAAAGATCATCGAGGAGCTTAGCTATAAAAGGAGTGCCCCGATCGCTTATTATAACCTGGGGTGCACCATGCCGGAGGAGAATGTTGTGCAGAAAGAAAGTTGCCACTTCTTGGGCTGTGGCGGTTGGAACACAGGCTGTCTCGGCGTATCTGGTGAGATAGTCTACAGCGACAATTATCCACCGGTTGTTGTTTGTAGACGAAGGAAATGGGCCGAGAAAATCGATTCCGATTGTTTGGAAGGGTCGATGAGGCGGTGTTATGGAATGCAAAGGGCCGGATGACTGAATGGTTCGAGTCTTGTGAAGCTGACATTGGTGACACGTGCGAATGTACTTGTTGATGGTGCGATACATGCCATTCCAGAAGTAGTTCGAACGCACGCGGAAGTATGTCTTTGCGAAACCGAGATGTCCAGCGGTAGGGTCATCGTGGTGTGCTTGGATGATGTCTTTTTGGAGGGTCCGAGGAACAACGAGCAGCCAGGGTCGTCCATGTGGCTCGTAGTTTCGTCTATAGAGGACACCATCACGAAGGGTGAAGAGACGAGCGCGCTGTTGAGTGTGCCGCGTGAGAGATCCAGGAATCCCCATCAAGCATTGTATTAGTGGCCGGATATTCTGATCGGACGCTTGAGCAACTGCGATGTCAACGGTATCCAACAGAGCGATGGAAGAATCGTGGTCGCTTGGAGGATGATGTGAAATGTCAGTGGGGAGAGGACATCGGGACAGCGCATCGGCATCCAGATGACGTTTTCCTGACTTGAAAACAACGCTAAAGTCGTAGTCTTGAATTTTCAGCGACCAACGCCCAAGGCGGCCAGATGGATTTTTAAGGCTGGCAAGCCAGCATAGGGCGTGGTGGTCTGTAACAATTTTAAAATGGGTGCCGTAAAGATATGGTCTGAATTTCGATATCGCCCATATTAGCGCTAGACATTCACGCTCCGTAATACTGTAATTTCTCTCACACTTTGTTAGAGTTCGACTAGCGTATGCTATGACGCGTGGGCGACTATTTACATTTTGCGCCAGAACAGCCCCGATGCCATGTCCACTGGCATCCGTTCGGATTTCCGTGTCAGCTCCCTGTACGAAGTGGCCAAGTATTGGGACGGAAATCAGTGCACGTTTAAGAGATAGGAATGCCTGGGCCTGGGAGGGTCCCCATTGGAATGTAGTGTTATTTCGAAGTAGTTCATTCAGGGGTTCGGCGAGATCCGAGAAACGAGGGATGAATTTTCGGAAGTATGTACAGAGTCCAAGAAAAGCCCGGATGTCTTTTGTGGCTGTGGGATTTGGAAAGTCAGAGACAGCTTGGACTTTGGTGGGGTCTGGGCGGATGCCTTCCGAGCTGACTAAGTGACCCAGAATCCGAATTTCCCGAGCCCCGAACGTACACTTTTTTGAGTTCAACTGCAAATTAGCGGAGCGAAAGCAGTCCATAACTTGCTGGAGTCGATGTAGATGATCTTCAAAGGTAGAGGAGAATACAATAACATCGTCGAGGTAGCAGAGACATATGTTCCATGTTAAACCGCGTAGAACACTGTCCATCATCCGCTCAAACGTCGCGGGAGCGTTGCACAGGCCAAAAGGCATGACATTAAATTGGAAGAGACCGTCCGGAGTGACAAACGCGGTTTTTGGTTTGTCCGCGTTGGCAACCGGGATTTGCCAGTAGCCGCTACGGAGGTCAACAGATGAAAAGAACGAAGACCCTTGAAGTGCGTCGAGCATGTCATCGATACGAGGGAGCGGATATACGTCTTTTTTAGTTACCCTGTTTAGACGCCGGTAATCAACACAAAAGCGCCATGAACCGTCTTTTTTCTTAACGAGAACCACGGGGGAGGACCAAGGGCTGGATGACGGCTGTATAACATTGTTTTTCAGCATATCAGTCACATGGTCTTGAATCACTTTACGTTCCGCAGGTGAAATACGATACGGGCGGCTCCTAAGGGGACTTGTGTTTCCCGTTTCAATCTGGTGGTGCACCACAGATGTCTGTGGGAGTGCCGAGCGGTTGAAGTCAAATAAGTCGCTATATGCGTCCAGAAGACTGGAAAGAGCTTGCCTTTGGTTGGTTGTTAAGCAGCTGTCGATCATCAGCGTTGTATGTTTGGTGGAGCACTGGGTTTGAGGAATTGGCTGCGAGTGGAGATGGCACGTGTCTTGAGCCAAAACGGCGAGGCTATCATGGTCGAACGTCCGGATGGTTGCAATACCAGCTCCTCGAGGTAATATGAGCGGCTGTGCAGAAGCGTTTGTAACGTATAGATTAATTTGGCTTGCTATTACGGCGACGGTACAGTAAGGCAGAAGCAAGCCCCTTTGCACGAATGTGGTAAGCAGTGGCTCGACAAGACCGTAATCTCCTTGGAAACTGAACTCAGGCTTCAGTGTTACTGCGACAGCAGTCAATGGTGAGATACATAGATCGGCTGTCGTTCGAAGGACAACAGGATCACAACCGGCAAATTCGTCTGTGTCAGAAGTGTTTAAATGCAGCTGACGTTCCCCACAGTCAATGATGGCATCGGTTGACGACAGGAAATCCCACCCCAGTATCACGTCAGCCACGCAGTTCGAGAGGACTGTGAAGACAACAACGTAGCGATTGGGGCCCAGAGTCACTGAGAGTGTGGAACAGCCGAGAGGACGTATTAAATCTCCATTTCCCATACGTAAAAATCGTCCAGGTGCTGGCGTCAATACTTTGTGCAAACGCCGTCGGAAAGTGTCAGAGATACAGGATTTGACGGCACCGGTGTCTACGAGGGCTATAAGTTTTTGTCCGTCAATTTCAATAGCAACAGTCGTTGGGCCATCTTCAGGAGGATTTATATTGCAGTTTCGTGGTGCAGCCTGACCTCCTGTGGCAACGCAGACTGCGGGCTTTAGTTTGACGTTGTATTTGCGACAGCGGCGACATTGAGGGGCGACACGGAGCGCTGGCGTCGAGGGTAAGGAGACGGTGATCGGCCTCTGCGATTGTCACGCTGTGAAAATGGAGCTGGGGTCTGGCGGTCAACGGGACGGCTATCGTCATCGGGGGAGTAACGTGGATAAGGTTGAGGGAAACGGCGATACTCGTCAGGGTTCATGCGACGGCGGCAGTAGCGCGCGACGTGGCCGGGTAAACAACAATTAAAACAGATGGATCGCTGGTCTTCCGTTCTCCAAATGTCACTTCTTCGGCGCGGTGCGTAGGTTCGCGACGCTGGGGAGGCCTGATTGAAACGGGAGCCTGGGTAGAAGTGCGGCGCATCATGTGGCATGGTACAGAAGAGCGGCGGTGCGGGAGGTGGTGAAGCATATGCCGACGTCGATGGCGTCAGTGATGCAAGCGCAGCATGAAGTTCGTTCTGGACGACTTTCTGGACGCTCTGTGCCTGAGGGTGGGTTTGGGTAGTCTCGGAAGGTGGACGGAGGTGATCAAGAAAAGAACGCAGCTCTTCCCGAATGATGCTGCGAATCAATGCCGGCAAGTCAACACCGGCAACAGATGCAACGGATACCTCTGGAAGGCGTTCGAAAGGTGCTTTTGAGATCCGTGCACTCTGCAGTTCTTCGTACTTTTTGCACTCACCGATTAGTTGTTGGACTGTCGTGGGTGACTTGGGTGCGACAACAGCGAAGAGGTCTTGGGATAGCCCCTTAAACAAATGACGGATACGATCTTCTTCGGTCATGTCGGCATCCACTCTGGTGCAGAGACGAAGGACATCCTCAATGTAGCTAGTGGAAGATTCGGTGGTGGCTTGAAATCGGCGAGCCAGCTTGTCTTTCGCTTGCTGTTTGCGTCGTTCTGGTTTTCCGAACGCCTCCGAAAATGCGACTGTAAAGGCGTCCCATGAACTGATTTCATCCTCATGGTTGTCAAACCATTGCAATGCAGTGTCCTTCAAAAAGAACACTACATTGGCCAACTTAAAGCTGTCGTCCCATCGGTTGTGGTGACTTGCGCGGTCATAACTTTTCATCCAGTCGTGAACGTCAGTGTCAGGAGAGCCAGAGAAAAGAGGAGGGTCCCGTTGCCGGTTCTTGACGGTCGGTGGCGATGGAGTGGAACCGGGGGGTGCCAGGCCGTTTGAAGTACTTGCTCCTTGAGACATGGTGTTAACGGTGCGCCCGCTACGTAACTCCAGAATAGCGGTCAGCCGAGAGGTTGGGAAACGTACTGACCTCCACCAATTGTGAGGATGTTAAGAAGGTGATTTAATGAGAACTGGATAGAGGTGTTCAAGCGACAAGATCGTTGTGCAGCTGAAGAGCGCGCGCAGCTTGGACCTCCTCTTTCAGCTTCGTCGTCTTCTCCCTAACAATATTGAAGGTAGTCATTTGGCCGGTGACCACCTTTGCACTTATTAAGGTCCCAAGTATTCGATCTCCTCCTCGGGAGGCTGTCAAAGGGGAAACAGTGTTTTGAAGTTCGTGTACGCCATCTCTTACTTAAAAAGCATTGGTAGAACTAATAATAATTCGGCGCAGTCGCTAAAACAATACCCCCACAAACGGCTCCTAGAAGGAATTGTGTTGCTTCTCTGAGCAGCGCCACTCAGGACGAAGCGAGTCAAGGCAGCTTTCTTCACTTTAAAATACTGTAAACGACTTAATCATCGTCTAATTTTCGCAAAGTTCGCGAATCGCCAAAAACTCCGAAAAATAGGTCCCGCGAACAATTCCGGCAAAATGTAAAAACATTAAAGTCTATATTGCGATCCCAGCGCGTCGCGAAAATAAAAATTTGCGAATTATTCCAAAACTCCAACTTTGACCTAAATCGCAAAATATTAGGGAGTTTTAGAATAGCGCACGCTAAAGCTTTGCGCACGCAAAGAATAGCGTCGTCGCCACTGCGCATGCTCCGAACGCAAACCAGGTTTTGCGCTTTGCGTGCGCAATTTTAGCGCGCGCTATTTCTCGGAAATAGCGTGCGTACGCAAAGATTCTTTGCGCTTCTCCAAGGAGGATTCGTGATGAGAAGTTGGCTATAGCC
Source organism: Ixodes scapularis (assembly GCF_016920785.2). NCBI lineage: Eukaryota > Metazoa > Arthropoda > Arachnida > Ixodida > Ixodidae > Ixodes > Ixodes scapularis. The sequence goes on along the minus strand of NW_024610227.1, from coordinate 137,808 downwards.
AAGACGAGCACAGTTAAAAAAAATGGCGGCTTCCAGGATTATGTCGGCGGCTGTTTTGGCGGCGTCGTGAGTTCGACGTCGGCGGCATCCTCGCGACTGCAATTTTCAATACGGGACGACATTGTACTCGGTTTGGCAGCGATCACCGGCAACTTGATGCTTGCGACGCGCGAACATTTCACGGCGAACGATGTGCGAAGGTCAGTACACGAGACCTCTCTTGCCGAGGCGACGCAAGCGGACACGACCGGTCAACCGCTCGCGTCGCGTTCTCATGTTTAAACAAATTAAAATGCTACTCTGGACCAAAAAACTCGTTTTTTTTCTAAAGTTACACCATTTCGTGTGTGAAATAAAAATTTTTACTGTATCTTGGTGGCGTCGCAAGCGCGAGATGCTTGGGCTTTTGCGTCGCGGCGGAGAAACGCTATTCTAAAACTCTCCTGCGTCGCGTGCGCTAATACAAGCGCTAAATTTAGCACTAGCGTGCGCTAAAATTGCGTACGTTATTCTAAAACTCCCTATTGAGCCCGTGAAAAGTAAATATTTTACAGTAGTTATTTTGCTTTTATTTACTAGTTGACTAATTAATATGGTCGTTAATGTCACTATATTAAAGTCCCTACTCACATCACGTACAATGGTGAGTATACACATTCAGTGAACTAACCTTGTGTTAACAAAACCACGCCAAACATATCTGCTCACAGCACTTGCTGAAGCTTTCCTGCATCAGCAAGTGTTGGGGTTGTAGTTCCCGAACCCCGTTTGTGATTGGTGAGCAAGAAACTCATCAGGTGTGTTCTTGATAGTAAAAAGGAATTAATAACATAAACTGGGCTGATTTATCAGTGCGATGCTGCAGAACTCAATTGACGAACTAATAAAATGTTGTTTTTAGTCACTTCAGTGTACTCCACATCTGCTTGAGGTGAACTTCTAGAAGGCGAGCTTTTCAATACTTTGATAGTTTAAGTCAGACTACCAGAGTATTGCAGTTAAAAGGTAATTAGAGTATAACACAACATTATGCACGATTTTCAGGTATTTTAAGAGTACTCTGCACGTATTTTTGATCGCTTCATTTTTATTTGGGTTGGAGTATATTTTGCATGAATTAAATAAATATTTCAAGAAATCTATGTAAACGGTTTTTTGTGCTTACTAATTTAGTATTTACATATTTCAGAACGCACGAAGGGAACTTCAAATGTAGTTTAAGTAAAGGTATTTAAAAAAAATTAGAAGTATATTTTAGTACAAAGTAAAAAAAAAGAAGTTTATATTTTTGGTCTATTTTTCGTGTGCCTACAATTATGACCCGTATTTCAAATACACTCAAATTAGAATGTGGTATATTTGAAACGTATTAGTTTTCGCGACACAGGCTGCTCCACCTGGAGGGCCCCTGAGAACTAATGAAAGTGCACCCGGGTTCGAGGGTGCGGGTCCTACTAAGATGTCCTCAACCCTCGCGCGGGGCGTCTAGGACTTCCGCGTTTCGCCGGTGGCGCGCCATAAGCGCCGCCACTCGGGGTGCTTTTGCGTCGCCGCACTGTATCCCGGTCGACACCGGGAGACCGCTTAAGCTGGCTATAGCTCTTTGCGATGGGCGCTGCTCAGAGAGGGTGATGAATTTATTCCGCTCCAGAATCGATACGCCTGGCATATCGGTGGTTACCAAGAGAGCGTGAGCAAACAATTTCTCGTTTTTTATAAGAATCGAATGATAATCTCGCACGAAAACACGCACATTGCTTATAAAAACCGAGGCATCCGCGTCGGTCTATCGCAGCATTTTTTTTTTCATAAAGCATGGTTCTGCGAGTGACCGAATATTATTTCGCGTCTATGACGTTCCAGCATTTCTCAGAAAGTATGTCACGTTGTTCACCGGATCCTCCGTGTGGTTCCGGTGACACGTCATCAAGCATTACGGGTCTTCTCTGCACAAAATGTTTAACTTTCATTTCGGCCTTGCGATAAACAAAGCGATAATTTATGACAGCGCTGAAGAGAGATCGCTGGGCATCCGATACAGAAAGCGATAAATAATGCGTGCGCTGGACAGATTGGACCAGAATCTGCACAGTGTGACGTATTGTTCAAGGCGCAAGTCACTACAATCAAGGAAAATGTTTGCTGAGTGCGCGAGTAAGTAGACTTGCATTATGGCATTCGCAGCGACACATACGAGCCTGAAGAAACGCCTGAAAAACAAGAGATGTTAATGGACGAGCTCTGGGAGCGGACGTATGAATGTGCTCATATATTATATTCTAAACATTTGTAGTAGCATCCTTCAGTTGGGTGTCAGCACTCGTCATGTGTCCCAACTTGTTCTTATGTCTCGTTATGTCGTGCTGTTTTGCTATAAATACCTCTAAATATGAAATTACGATACGTATAACAAAACAATAGAAACTGGGCACGCCAGGATGAGAAGACACCATAGGCGTGCTCCACTGGCGCGCGCGCAAGCAGCTTGCTGCTGCTCCATCGACCTTCTCGCGCCGCTCGAAAGCCGCAGGTGACTACCGGGCTACAGCGCGACTTAGTTATAACAGAGTCTTCATATGTCCATTCTCTTTCCGGTTGCTTGGATACAATGCTCTCGATTTGCTCAGATACCTCCTGTAACTGTTTATCACTTAAGTTATTCCTACCCTCCTGTTTTTGATTTTCCATTCCTGGTTTTATTGTGCCAAATCTGATCTTGATTCTTTTATGGTCGCTCCCCAGACTTTTTGTGTCTTCCTCATCTATTTCCATACCTCCTAATCTGTTGTGTATCTTACGCGACATTAAACAGTAGTCAATAGTCGAGTGCGAGTTCTTTCTTTTCCGTGTTATTTTTCCATCACATTTCACCTGAGCGTTAACCAATACCAGACCAAGAGCTTCGCAGAACGCCTCTAACATCCTCTCTGTTCCGGCATTCATGGTGGCCAGACTAGCTCTCGAAGCGCGGCAGTAGTTCCAAAATGGCGGAAGAGACTGGGATAGGTTGTCCAGGATTTCCCGCGCTCCTGCTCGCTCACGTGGGTCAGTGTGCTAAAGTTAAATGATCTGGCTACAAATACGAAGCTGTCAGGGCAGGAGCATATCACAGGTGACTGAGATGTTCACGCGCGTTAACGAAATAAGAATCACGATTTTTACAAGTTGCAGAGTGGAAAACAATAATTTCTATTTAAACGCATTCGCTTTTTTTCCCGTAAAAGCGAACAATTCACGAGTACGCCGACCAGAACCGTGCAGTAACAGCAGCACCAAGGCCGACAGCCCCTGCCACCGTGTCCACCGCTGCCCTCGCTCCTCTGGTTCTTCGCTCATCCGTGAGAGGGCGAGCCGCGGGCCGGATGTATAGCTGTTTGGAGTAGCAGGATGGCGTTACGTCATGCAGACTAAAATATTCGCTAACTACGGAAGTACTTCATTGAACATGTGCAGTACGTACACTAACATCTGCATGTGTATCGAAGGAAAAAAAAAACCACGGTTGAATATTGATGACGACTTTTAAGAAGTTGTTAAAAATCAGAATTTATTTTTAAATGATCAATTTAAAGATTAGCAGTCTGAAATAAGCGCCTTTGATGACACTAATTTTAGACAATTCGTTGTTTAGTCTTGCGATTGAGTTCCCCCCGAGTAGCAGGGAAAATGTACACGATCGGACCATAATCTATGAGTAGGTTGTCACTTTCGACGTGAGGTTGACAGCTCTGATCGCTTATCCAAGCCATTAACGGAAGTTTTACATCCTATTAACAAGTCATTTAGCACATGTTGACTGCTCTTATCGCTTAAAGAAGCTAGTAGCAAGTCATTAAGTATTTATTAATGGGCCCTTTTACGACCTGTTAACAGCCGCTGACGTCATCCCTCATAACGTGACGCCTGCCGGGCATCCAACGCCAGGCGGAGCGTGCAGCGCTCCGCTCCGCCTTGGGGGGGGGGGGGGGGGGGGAGGGGGGAGGGGGTGAGGGGAGGGATGAGGAGGCGAAGGAGAAGGGGCTGTGGTGTTCTGAACAGTGCGGAGAGACTGACTTGCGAAAATTGTGGCATATTTGACGATCAGAAGCATAAAAAAAAAAAAAGAATTGTTACAACTGGGGCCCTAATCTACACGTCGGGACCAAGCGGCACCACGGGACCGGGACATCGCCACCTGCTGTGATTGGCTAGCTCCACACCGCTGACCAATCGCAGCAGGCGGAGATGTCCCGGGCCCTTGGTCTCGCTTGGTCCTGCTGATTAGATTAGAGACCCTGCTCTAATTTTCTTGTCTTTTATTAATTGTTCATTTCCATTAAAGTTTTACTTTTTTAATGTACAAATTTTCCCCAGAAATTCAACAACTATTCCCTGTTTCATCATAAGTAAAGCGCAATCAAAGATATGAAGAAAGAAAAAAGGCGGGAACATGGACACTAAAAATGCAATGTCACGGCGTATTCACTACATTTGGTTTAGCCGATGATCCCACAAAAAAACAACAAAAAAACGAACGATTGGTTTCATCGGCTCGTAGTGTTAAAAGTTCGTAGATAAGATACTATAAGAGATAAGAGAGCATAAAGAGAGTTCAGTAGTATTGGCTGCACCCAGTGGCGTACCAACGTGTTTCTGAGTAGGGGGGGGGGGGCAGATTAGCCCCCCCCCCCCCTAGGGCCGGCCGGGGGCGGCGCCCTTGGTATTCCTTGGGCGCCGGAGGCCAGTGTTTGCCCTGCCACGTGGCGGCTGTTTCAGGGGGAGGAGAACACATGCCATGCCCCCCCCCCCCTGTCTGAGAACGGGGGGGGGGGGGGGGGGGGGACAGGCGCCTTCCTTGCCCCCCACCCCCCGATTGGTACGCACATGCCTGCATCCTGATCTAAGATCAAGTGAAGTCGAAATTCAATTCTTAGAGTCAAACCAACAAATAACACCCAAAACGCTCAAAAAAAAAAAAAATAGAGAAAAGTTGCTATATTAAGTTTTTGACCAACTGGAGATGTTGTGTCGTGCAAGCGAAATCTCGATTGCAGGGTGCCTTCTCAGTATTAGGCTGCAGTCAGATTGCCGGGCACCTCGGACTGGATTAAAACCCGCCAAAATGGGTACCGGTACGCCAGCGCTTTGCCTCAGAGCCACCGAAACCTTTGTTTTATATATTATTTCCGGTAAAAAGTTACCGAAACAGCTTTGAAAGAAAATATAGTCGGACCATTCTGGCAAGCTATAGGGTGATTAAAATAATTTCTGCAATTAATAAAACAAAATTGAATTTGCAAATATGCTGGAATTGCCACCGCCGGAATCCCTTTCACGGTGTTAACTTTATTTTGGCATACCGATGCATAGTAAAGCGCGCATAAAAGCAGCTATGGTTCACACGTAGCCTTGTGCTTGTTGTTTTTTCATCTCTGGCTCGCTCACTGCGGGCATCCAGGCATCTGACACCCACAAATTTGATGTAATTTCTGTCTTTCACTTGGCGTTTCAAGCGGCATATGACGACAAATGCAAATAGAGCTATTATTAAACACGTGTCTCCATCTTCATTTGATATTAGATAACTACAACTTGCCGTAACTGAATGGGAAACGTTTTGTGATTGAATACTGAACTTCACGTGTAATCTATAGATATGCAGTTTATGAAAAATGTAATATCAAAAGATGCTTCGTACTCTAATGTCTCGTTATTTTCGATAGTTGACGCGATTCCGTTTTTATAGCACGAGGGCGTTTTAATAGCACTATTTGAAACTTTATCTTTTATTTAAAAATGTACATTCTCCGCACAATTCATTGGTTACATTATTAATCTGATATATCCAACAGACCGTTCACGTAAATTATCATGGTCATTATGACTTTTTAAGTGAAGAAAGAAATTGTTAAATATCATAAACTGTTGTCCATTAAAGTTAAATATTAAACTACCAACTAAGAACAAACGTAATATCGAAACATTAAAGTATAAATAAAGAGTGGTTCTTTAATTTGATATTACCTTGATTACTGTAGAATACAGAGGAAAAAAGTTCTAAACCGTCAAAAAATAACGAAAACGGCATTCATGGTCGGGTTGCACCTCAACAGTCTAAAATGACGCGTCACAATCAAAGCGTGATGATTTTTGTTTTCTGTTGAAACCTTCGTTAACACCACGACACCTCTATCAATGGCAGTGCTTCGGAGTGGAATGTCAAAAACAAAGATCGGAATTGCTACATGTGTTGATGAGTAACACCCTACGTATGCGTAAGAGTATGCGTAATCAGATTTAGAGTGTAGCTTTTACAGAGTTGGAGCATATACGGAAGCTATACGCTAACCTTGACATCGCCGCTGCATCAGAAGGGCCCGGGGAACCGCAGAACGTTTCTTGAAGGTCAAATGATCAAGCTCTTCCGTGCCTCGTTTCGCTCGATGCGATTTACCCCACGGGCTGAATTATGCCACGTGTGGTCGCTAAGATTGCATCCCGTTCGATTATAATTTCACCGTTATACGCCGGCCGCTAACGGTCCTTGATCGAGACTAGCGAGCCTGGATATAAGAGACTAGTCAACTCGAACCATGGCGAGCGCTTGCAATTTAATGGCGAACGCCCCCAGGAAGATGGGTCGCAAGTGCGCATGCGTTGTGTTGTCGGGTGACGAGGAGGAAAGCGTGCGAAAAGGTAGAGACACCTGAGGAAGATCAACGCTTTTGTCACTTTCTCGCATCTCAGCCCGATCGAGCAGTTAGAAACACTCTGAAGTAGGGACACTAATCGAAACGAAATGCGCTTGCTGGAGGAGCGGTATCGTACGCCAAATGAGCGCACGTGCTTCCAAAGCGACTGTGAAAACAGCTGCTGACGTGAGTGGCCCTACAAAAATACGGATATAAGACGTGCCGTCTTTGCAGCGAGGTCGCCGCTTTACTACGAGGAGCTGGCGGCAGTTGTGCTCCTCGGAGCGGGGACGGGGCAATGCCAGATATAAAGTGAATTCACCTACATCATATATGCAATCCACTCGCTGTTTTTGTTGTTGTTCTTTTTTTTTTTTGTAGGAGAGGAAGGGGGGGGGGGGGAGAGTGTTGTATGTGTGAGGGAGAAGTTGCTCATGCAAACGGCGGAACTTGCTTTCCCTTTTTCCGAGATAGGAAATAGAAAGAGAGGAGGAAATGGAATAAAAATATACGAAGGACGAAAGAAGACCTCTCCATACACACATAGCAGTGGCGATCGGCTAGCGCACACCAGCACGGAGCACATGGAGCGAAAGCTCCCGCTGCGGAACCGAGATATCCTGGGTTCCATTTCCCCCCTACTCGTTTCGATCTGGATGAGCATCGTACCCGCGTTCGGTCGTGTATCATGCGTGGTATTATAGCCTCCCATATACTGACAAAGTCTGGCAGATCGCCACGAGAATCGTCCGCCAAAGTGCTAAAGGTGGAGCGGCAGACAACGGATGAGAAGAGAGCCACGTGACTGGCGCCCCGCTGCGGCGAGACGCCGAAACACACTTCACCCGAGCGAGCAGGTGTGTTTCGGGTCATCGCCGCTGCAAAAGCTGTGCGCTGACGTCCAGGTTTCCCTAGAAATGTCTCTTTGATGCCTTGTGCTGCCACATCCTCGCGCTCTAATTCTGCGACCGGGCACTCTATGACTCCGTCGTCGAACTGCCAAGATTTGTGAGTATAGAGGAGGCTATGGTGGTACAGGTAAAATGCCTCAGACTAGCGGTTGTACTGCACCGGCTAAACAGCGAATCTACAGCTGAGTGACAAGTCGCCCATTGAGGCAGACAAATTTCAGGCTGTATAAACATAGACACAAACACAATCAGCGATGGAAACAGCACCGACCGATACAGTGTTGTGTTGATGTAGCGCTTATACGCGACTCCCACTAGAGCGACAAACAGAAACCAACGACGCCGACAAGCCTCAACCTCGAGCAGCATGGATGAACGCAGATGTACAGAGGGCGACACTGTTAGCGCGAACAAGCGATCGCCGGTTTTTCCAGTTTTTCTCTTTGAATCCAAGGGATGCCATCCAAGTTATTATTGCTACTGGAAGAGTTCATTTAGTTTTATAACGTAAGCGATAACATTTCGTGCTCGCTAATACTATTTAGAAGTAAAATGCGAAAATGCGCCGATGTCGTGTTCGCGCTAACAGTGTCGCGATGTGGGGTGTGTGCTGTCTCCCGGTGCTTGTGAGGTAAGCGCAGGTGATTGCAGGCAAGCTTGCCGAAGGGACCTTAGAGAGCATGATGCACGGACACGAGGCTTGTCGGTGTCGCTTGTTTCCGTTTTGCGCTCCAGTGGGACTCGGGAATCCCAGTGCGGTCGATATTGGCGACATCCGCGACACACGAAATGTCGCTCAGCTTGACAATCTACGATTGGCCAATCGCTTGCTCCGACGTCACTAATTGGAATACTCTTGTTGCTGCTGAAAAGCAGTACTTCATCGTTTTCATCCGCGGAACTAAGAGTAATAAAAAACAACTAACGCGCCCGCGCTTTTTTGCTTTTTTGTCTCTTGTCGTTTATTTTTTGCACCGTCAACACTGCGCCCGTTGCACGAGTGGTCTCCCCGCGCAAGCCGAATTTCACTTTTTTTAGTGGTTTTAAATGAGGCCCAGCAAGTTTCTAATAGAAACCAAATCTTCATCTTCAATATTAAAAAAAAAGTTAATTATCAAATTTTATTAATTAACCGACTTATCGTGAAAATTACTCCCCTATATGATGTCTCCCTGGTGGCGTATAACTCACCTGCACAGACGGCATATAGGCCACGAGACCCAGATTGAATTCTGTGGAAGCGTGCTTATGGTTATCCATGGTTCTCTATGAGGCACGTGGTGATTCCACCTGTCCACAATGAGGTGGAGACAAAGCATCCACACTAACGGCACAAAGCACGGGCAAGTGTAGAGAGCACGAGCTGTTAGCAGTTGATTCCAGTGCGCGAGCGCTGCATTGGCGCCTCGCATGGCTTCGGCCTGGCGTGCGTAGAATTCGTCTTGCTCCAAGCAAGTGTAAAGCAATGCGTAGTGCTGCTCTATACGCACAAAGCCTGGCAGTTCGACGGCGGAGCCATAGAGTGCCCGGTCGCAGATTTGGAGCTCGAGGATCGAGTAGCACAGAGCATCAAAGAGCCATTTCTTGGGGATGCTGGACGTCAGCGCACAGCTTTTGCAGCGGCGAGGACCCGAAACATGGTTTTCAAACCCGACGAGAAAAGAAGCGGTAGCGCGAGGAACGCGAGGAGCACGAGCGGACGTTCCATCACTCGGGAGAAGCGTGTTTTCGGCGTCTCGCCGCAGCGGGGCGCCAGTTACGTGGCTCTCCTCTCATCCGTGGTCTGCCGCTCCAATTTCAGCGTCCGCTTCTCGTGGCGATATGCCAGGCTTTGTCAGTATAAAGGAGACTATGGCCGTGCCGATCGAATCTCGACGCGAATACACCGCTCACTCTTAAAGGAGCTGTGCAACGATATTCAGTTGGAATGTTTTTCATTGTACACGAGCTTACTGGCACTAGTGGGACTCAAGGATATTCGCACGCAACGCCACTGGCCAAGGAACTGTTTTGTTGCGGTGCAATTTCAAGGACAAACGCGATCATTAGAGAGTTTTAGTAGATCGTTCCCATGACTCCGAAAACGATATCCCGATACTCCGCCACCGCCTCCCTTGCGCATGCATAGTATCGTTATCGGGGCTGTCGGAGGTATCGGAACGATCTACTAAAACTCTCTAGTTTCATTCAATCTCTCCTTGGCAAAATTTTATGACGTAACGTGGGGATCGCAGTACACCCCAAGTGACGATATTTGAATGCGGTTCATGGATTGGACCCGAGCATTGCGTGAGCACTCGATTTGGGCTCGTAATAATTACTAGCTCGAGAAGCATTCGGGTAGTGGCCCGTGTCCAATCGCTGCAACGACGACAACAGCCGAGCCATAACAATTTCTGAAACTCAGCGCGTGTTCTGTGCTTTGCCAACCCCAGCGCGTGGCTATGATCAACACTGGCGGCATATAATCGGCTCCAGATCACGTGGCCGCTTGTTCTGGCTGCGAGTTGAGGGGGTGAACGCTGCTCGTTTTTCTTTGATTTTTTTTCTGGGACTTCTATTGCGTGGGGTGAAAACGAACGCGTGTTTCATAGGTCATTAACGTTAGGGATCCGTTTTGAGCGGTATTTGCGCAAAGTACAAAAATTGTTGCATCGCTCCTTTAAGCTGAAACTGCAGCCAACGCCACAAGCACGAGAACTCGAGGTCGCTGCTTCGAAGCGTTCTTCCGCAGAACGAGCGCTCGCGCTAGAAATGTGCGTCACAAATCCAGAAGCGCGGGCTAGCTCGCGCTTGTAGTTTTGGCCGCAGTCTCAGCTTAAAGGGGCTGTGCAACAGTAGAGAGTTTTAGTAGATCGTGTTTTCAGGTCACGCAATCTGTAGCAGGAGCTCGCGCTGCCACTTCGATGCATGCTTTGTAGCGCGCGCCCGTACCGGTAGCGGGCCTTTGAATACGATCCACTAAAACTCCCTATTATTGGGTTGGAACGTTTCTTGGTTTACACCATTTTACAACAGTTTACCGGCACTAGCGGGATCCAAGAATACTCGAATGCAATGCCACTGACCAAGAAACGTCTTCGTCGCGGTGGAATTCCAAGGATAAAAGTTGACCTTTTCTTTCAGTTTCTCTTTCGCAAAACTTGATGACGGTGCTGCGGGGAAAATAGAGACCTTTAGCAAACCGTTGCCGTGTTTGGCGTACCGCACTACCGGAGCCTTTGAAGCGTGCTTTTAAGCGCGCGCATCGCGGTCACGGTATCCACCGGGGCGCGCGCTTAAAGACCGACGACCAGTTCGCGCTTTCCACTTTCCCCTCGCGTCCTCCTCTCCCCCCTTCTACCCTGTCCACCGTTGCCTGTTCCCTCCTCCCCCATGGTGAGGAGGATCTTCTGCCTTGCAGAATCTCAGTCTGGTCGTCGGCCTTTAAAAGCATGCTTCAAAGGCTCCGGGATGCGGTACGCCAAACACGGCAGCGGTTTGCTAAAGGTCCCTAATGACAAAAATGCGGTTCCAAGAAGCGCGTCATCAAGCTATGTGATCTCCGCTGCTACGATATGTAAATGCTGCTCGTACAGCGGACACGAAGACTGCGTAAGCATTGGTTCGTAACATTCAATGCCTCGAGATGCATTTTGGTTGTTGCTCGTGGCCAATTGCTGGATGACAGGAATAGCGGAACCCTAACAACGCGTGGAACTGAGCGCGCGCCCTGTGCTCTGCCAACGCGTGGTCATTATGTTAAAAGCAACGTTACTGGATCGGAGAAGTTGACAAGCTCCGAGAAAAAAGTGACGTGCTGCCATTCACTGCCGCGTTGCGGCGCTCGTGTCCAAGCCCGCCCGTCCCGCAGTGTTGTACGGAACGGCGTTCCTGGAACGTGTTCCTTTTAGAAGGAACAAAGGAACGCCGCCGTTCCATTTTGCATTGGTGGAACTGGAACGGGAACGCGTTACATTTCTACTAAAACGGAAAATGGAACGGCGTTCCTTTTTTTCGTTCTGTGGTGTATTTTTTTTTGTATTTCTAAGAAGGAAAACTGAAATTCTAAAAGTATAAAAACAATATCTTTACGAAAAGCAGGATCTCGTTAACTTTTTGGTTACTTATCTTAGGGTTTATTTTGTGGGGTCTTCGCTTCGTAGCAGTCGGGTGCAGGAGGGCTAGTGGACATCGATTTTTTTTTCAGTGACCGAGACTGCGGTACAAAAGGCAAAACTTTTAGACGAAGAAAACTACTCACAAAGAGGGAAGTTTCAAACTCAGCTACTTTCTTTGCTTCCACGAATCCTCACACACTCAGAAATCTAAGGCCGACTACAGCCATCACTGAACTTCACAAACGAGACCTACAGTTACAACAAAAGAACAGGTTACCAGACATCGAACACACCCCTGTATCCCGAACATTGGTCAGTTAAAAGATACACTAAAATTAACCTTTATTCATCCTCCCCTTGTCCCCCACGTTTAAACTGAACAACGAATCCCACCATTACAAAGAAGGACTTGTAGTTTTCAAGACTGATTTTCCAAAAGCCCTACCCTCTTCTTCACTTGCTCGTCTTCCGGACAGCAACACCGAGAAGAAACTGTTGTTAAAGGGAAACTGAAACAGTTCTGTATTTAAGGAAAATACCGAAATTGTCTTCATTTGGCCTCCAGGATCACGAATATCGAAATTAGTTTTCAAAATGGTGCACGGAGGCTGCAGAAATTAACTTCCAAAATACCGCTGAAGCCCCTCCTTCCCGGGGCGTGACGTCATATTAGTAGGTTTCGGGATCTCTACTCTTGCTCATCTTCTGCTCCTGTCAAAGATGAGCACGCGCACTCTTGCTATTTTCACAAAAGGTCAAAACGAGACGTCACGACTTGTGTCAATGCAGGTGAATCTGTGATCTGGCATGCTTGAAATTGCACGCGCAGCCCACACCAGCGGCACGCGCTTGGCGACACAAAGATCATATTAGGACGTCACGACTAGTCAGATGTCTTTCGTGTTTTAATTCTTGCGTTTAGTTATACATTCGGGGAAAACGAACGTAATATTCAGATTCACGGGATAAAATACACCAGAATTCACCTCTAACTCGTTTCCTTCAAGAAGCGTTTCAGCTTCCCTTTAACTTCGAACGAGGGACTTTGTTAGGTTGCTCTATAACGCTCGTGCAATATGACGTAACAGTACATTTGGCTCGTCTGAATCGCCCAACACAAACATGAATACGGTCATAACATGAGCATTTTAAAACTTCATTATGTCAAAAAATGAAACCCTGCTTCCGATTGTTTTCTTCTCTTGGTGCTCTTCCATCACGGCATTCAAGTTATTATGTTCCCATTTGATGGGATAAATAAAAACAATTTCCTTGATCTAACTATACCATGGTAATCAGCAAAATACAAATTAAACGTATGTGTAACGCTACGTTCCATTTTTAAACTGTAACGGGAACGAGTTCCTTTTTCACATATAGAACTTGTAACGGGAACGAGTTCCTTTTTCACATATAGAACTTGTAACGGGAACGCGTTCCAAAAATCAGAAGGAACGAGGAACGAGCTTGCGTTCCTTTTTTCGAGGAACGTGTACAACACCGCCGTCCCGTTTGGTCTGGCTGGCCTCGGTACCCGTGGACTGGATACACCGCGAAAGATCGTTTTCGTGTGGGTTCACAAAGTGTATTCCTAAGTACTGTTGCCAGTGTGATAATATCCGGATTGAGACAACATTTCCTGGGGATTTTGAGGTAAATTCACACCCGCCGTTCCTTCTTAGCTTTGGCAGTTTTCCGGCATTCGGCACCAAGACAAGCGGCTCGGAGAAATGGCTACGTCTATCGTTCGTGGTTTCCGGCACATGGACCGTTGTGTTTTGGTCGTCTGCGGACTAGAATGCTGTGAACTTCTCTCTTCTGGTGTTCTGTGTTTGTGTCAGAAGTTCAAGCGTAGACTGCTGCATACATACCAAAGCCCCATAAGGAAAGAATGACAATTTGAAGACGTCTTCGTCATTCGAAAGAATCGGGCTGTTTTTGTATTTGTATTTGGCTACGTCGAGGCCTGCTGCTTGTGAAAACAACTCAGTTATTCCTCTCGTGTGTTCTTTACGTGTGTGACAACCTCGTTCCCTTGCGTGTGCGTGCCGTTTCGGAGACGTGTGACTGAGGGGTAAGAATTTCAAGACATCACTTCCGATCACCTGATCAGCGCGGATTCGTGTGTGTATATTTGAAGATTTATGTGTGAACGTGCGGTAGATATCAGAAGCGTTATTTTACAGTACCTGCTACAGCTTCGCGGCAACAGCGCACGAATTGTGAGACACCCTCGTTGGCTTCGTGAAATGAGTTCATTTGTGTAAGTGTATGCATGCTCCATGTGCCTGACAGCAACATGCTTGTTAACGTGTTTATAAGCGCGCGTTAATTTAAATTCGCTTTATGTTAGCTACTATTTTCTGAACGTTGCAGTTGTCCATAAATTATAATGTTGTTTTATTGATCTCGTGATGTTTCTGCGATCTACCTCGAGCCAAAATAAAGACATTAGAGCTATTCTGAGAATGCGAAATAGGAAGGCAGGTATGCAAATACCACTTTTGAAAACTGCAATGCCCCTTCGTTGTAACGCAAATGCTCTTCTACGCGAGATACATCAATCGAGAGATGACGGCAAATGTGGCTGTAGCAAACAAGAAAGCTCGAACCTTGTGATCGCCAACTACAGGCATTTTCCGTCCTGGTATTTCGCATTCTGCTCGCATTTTTTTCCATGCAAAAAGAAATAAACGTTGCACAGTATTCATCAGCAATTTTAGCTTTGCCGAAGATTTGTTGTGGCAACAAACAAAAAGCAGAAAACGTATTTTGTTCGTTTTCTTGTGACAAATGGGAGCGTTTATCGAGAACTGCATACGACGCTGACAGCGCACGTGTGCCCCTGTTTGTGGATACTGGTCATAGACGAATAGGAGAGACATCAACTATGATATAAATCCCGGTGTATTTTGATATTACACGAACATAGATTCGTGCTTGGGAGCCAGGCCCAAAGCTAGGCACCCAGTGATTTCCCAACACACCCCCTAGGCGGGGTGTATTCCCCCCCCCCCACCCCCCTTTTTTTTTGTTTCCCTTAATTCACGATGACTCCTCTATTCTCAATGGAGAATGGATTCCTGCCAACCTCTGCTTGGCAGGGGTCCATTTCGTTTCGTCGAAACACGTTCATAGGCAACTTTTTATGGACCTATGTTTCGTTGACACTAAGAAGTTTCATGGAAACTCCTTTCATGGACACATATAACTGCAACATTTCGTTCACGACGTAATATACTTTATTATGTGTATTAGATTAAATAGCTGGCTTTATTTGGTTTGCTGGAATCATAACAGAACTAAAGCGAACTCACTCAGGCGGCTACTATAGGGCGAAAACAAATTCGCGAGCCCCAGTTTCCAAACAAGCTACGCTACGCGCGGACAGCCCTCACTCAGCCCGGGGAAACTTTAATATAATAATAATAATAATAATAATAATAATAATAATAATAATAATAATAATAATAATAATAATAATAATAATAATAATAATAATAATAATCAATCAATCAATCAATCAATGTTTTTATTCGTGCCCGGGAACAACCTTGCGGTCTTGGTACAGGTGCACTGTGTTAACATGTAAGGCAGAACAGGGTATAAAGCAATAGTACGGACAACACAAACAACGGACAAGCCCTAGAAAAATACACTTAAAAATTATAAAAAGTAAACACAAAGTCACAACATACGATAAGCTTAAGGGTACTACCGCCAACACCAATTGCTAGAAAGAAAGAAAAAAAAAATGCATTCAAAGTGGGGAATTTCGGCGTGAACGCCGCAAGTTAGTGCATACAGTTCTAATTTAAGTGATGGCCTTTAACGTTTTTACAAACTGCAGCGTGTTATTGTTAAATATGTCGAGTGTTTCAGAAAAAGAAGAATTATAAGTATGCCCAAGTCTGGACACAGGATCGTGGAGGTTGAGTAGACGCCTGTTGCAGAAGGACGCATTTTGCCTTGTTGTTTTTAGAGGAATTTTTAAGAGTACTCTTGACGTCAATACCGTGCAATCAGTGACGGCGTGGACAAGTTTGTATAAAAATAAGATATCGGCAAGTTCTCTCCTACGAAGCAGGGTAGGTAGTGCCACGCTACGCTGAACAGGGACAGGGACATCAGTAGTGGTGGGCACAATGCGCGCTGAGCAACGATGTCTATAGATGGAAAGAAACTTGTTCTGAACCCGTTCTATTTTCAAGGAATTTGTGGCACAAATTCCATTCCATACAACAGAAGCGTATTCAAGCTGTTATTCAATAATAATAATAATAATAATAATAATACATTTATTCACACATGTAGAATCAACAATGGAATTACGGATATAATAATAATAATAATCAATCAATCAATCAATGTTTTTATTGAAGTGCCCAGGAACAACCTTGCGGTCTTAGTACAGGTGCACTCAGGAAACATGGAAATCAACACTACACACAACAAACAAACAGTAAACAATAAAACACTTAAAAAAGATCACATATGTCACATAAACTCGCTAGGCTATACCACCACGATAGCGAAAGGAAAGGAAAGCGAGAGTATAAAAATTGGTTCTAAGGAACTTAATCAGGTGCAAAAAAAAAAGGGAAGTCAAATTTAGGTGAGGAACTTCAGCGCTCTGATGAACTCCGGTGTGTTATTGTTAAATATATCAATAGAGTCTGTAAAAGAGGAATTGTAGGTGTGCCCAATTCTCGACACGGGGTCGTGAAGATTTGTTACGGAAGCATTGTAGAAGGATGCATTTTGCCTTGTAGTTTTTACGGGAATTTTCAAACGCACATTTGATATCAATGATGTGCAGTCAGTGATGCCATGAATAAGTTTGTACAGAAATAGGATGTCGGCATGTTCTCTCCTACGCCGCAGGGTGGGCAATGCCAAGCTATGTTGGACTGGGACTGCTGGATCATCGTTTGAGGTAGACGCATTGCGCGACGAGAAACGATGTCTGTAGATACATAAGAACTTATTCTGAACACGTTCGATTCTAGCCGAGGTTGTCGCGCAGATTCCATTCCATACAACAGAGGCATACTCGACGTGTGGTCGACATAAAGCACTGTACAGTGTGACAAAAGTACTAGGGTTATTAAACTCTTTAGTAATGCGGCACGTGATACCAAGCGTACGTAAAGCTGAGCTCACAATATGGTCAACATGACTCGAAAAGCGTAATGTACTATCAAATACAACTCCAAGGTCTTTGATTTCATTCACACGTGTCAAAAGAACTGACTGAATGTCATAAGAGAATATAATATTATGTGTCTTTCGAGTGTAGGACATGACTTTAGTTTTCGAACTATTTAGTTTTAGGGCATTCTGATTGCACCAGTTTTCGAATGCATATACATCATTTTGTAGCAGAACACAGTCGCGTTCGTCCCGTACCTCTATAAACATCTTAATGTCATCTGCATATTGTAGAAAGGAAGAGTGACGGATCACAGCCGAAACATCATTCACAAAAACTGAAAACAGAAGGGGGCCAAGAACGGAACCTTGAGGTACACCCGTCGTAGCCTGATAAGCAGCAGACGAATTACCATTCGACCTGACAAAACACAGTCTATCACGCAAGTAACTTTTGAGCAATAAAAGTAACGACCTGTGGACATCAAGCCTTGACAGCTTTGCCAGCAACATGTCGTGATTTACAAGATCAAACGCTTTGCTTAGATCAAAGTAGATTACATCAAGTTGGCCTCTATTAGAGACGACCTGAGCAGCAGTTGACATGAAACAAGTGAGGTTAGTCGTGGTTGAGCGACCCGCCATAAAACCATGTTGGCTAGGGATGAGAGAATGTTTGAGCTTAAACGACAATATTTTGTGTAAAGCTGTTTCGAAGAGTTTTGAAAATGTACAAAGAAGAGATATAGGCCTGTAGTTTGAGACGCTTGTTCTTAAACCGGACTTATGTACGGGTACAACAAGTGCTGTTTTCCACAAGACGGGAAACACTTCGGTTTTTACGCAGTTGTTAAAGATGTGTACCAAAATAGGGATAAATATTGCACTATAGGCCTTCAATAGGACAGACGGAATGCCGTCATGGCCAGAAGACAAAGACGGCTTCATCTTTTTTACACACTCGTGTAATAGCTCCTCATCAAAAAACGCACTACAGGTTGAATTACTAGAGGCAGCTGGCGCGGCGTTAATGGGAGAGTTCGGTTGATGCCTAAATACGGACTGGAAATGGTGGGCAAAAATGTCGCAAACATCTGTGGTCGAGTTTCCCTGTGAGTTCAGCAATGTGATCTCCCTCCCACATTTTGTCTTTGATCGAGACCGAACGTATTTCCAAAATTCCATGGGATTCTGAGTTAAATGCAGCTCAACAGAATTAACGTACCTCTGACGATCACGCCTCATAACTTCCCTGCATGAAGACCTTAGACGCCTAAATTCTGATTTCCATCCAGGGAGACCGTTCTTTTTAAATTTTCTGTGAGCGTGCAACTTCTTATTCATTAATCTGCGTAATTCACGTGAGAACCAAAAGGGAAACCTAGAACCTGCGGTTCTCCGTAACGGGATAAACTGGTGCATCCCTTCTCGAACGATGCGTGTGAACTCACGAACCTGTTCATCGACGTCAGTGCATCGAATGATCGATGACCAATCGTATTCGGCAAAATGGTTGTATAAACCAACGTAGTCTCCAGCGGAAAAATTGTGACTAGTCACATTAGAATGACTCTGTAAGCAACGCCTCATGCCCTCTCGAAGAGCTACCACGATCTCCAGAGGGGGGTGGTATCTGTCAGGTGGAACTAAACTTGAGGCACACTCAGTTACACGTATATCATCTAAATCTGAGAAACACAAATCTAGCATGTTTCCCTGGCAATTGGGAATACAATTGTGTTGCTTTAGATTCGTAAATGATGCAAAGTTAAGTAAAAACGTAGATTTCTGAGCAAGGTAGTAATTATTAGAAGACGCTGTAGCTGTTTCCCAGCTTATATTGGGGACATTGAAATCACCAAGAACAATAAATTTGAAATTATCTAGAGCACTAGTTGTACTTTCAATAGCAAGAAGACATCGGTTGAATTCATCAGGAGAGGTGTCGGGCGGCAAGTAGTATGCGCCAAGCAGAATGCGTTCACCATTGACACTTTTCAGTTCTACCCACACTGACTCAAGCGATGTCTCCAGGTCAGGACGTCTGATGCACGGTAATGACGCATCAACTGCTATCAAAACACCTCCCCCCGTCTTTTTCTTATTAAACAATTCGCGATCATGCCGAAATACCGTAAAATTTGGTGGGAAAAAGTCAGAAGAAGAAATATCTGGACAAAGCCAAGTTTCAGTGAGAACAATAATAGAATCAGCAGTAAAAGCGACGTTAGAAAAAAATTCGTTAGTCTTTGTGCGAAGACCGCGGACGTTCTGGTAAAATAATAATAATAATAATAATAATAATAATAATAATAATAATAATAATAATAATAATAATAATAATAATAATAATAATAATAATAATAATAATAATAATCAAGAATCAAGAATCAATAATAATTTTTATTAGGTGTCCAGGAACGACCATGCGGTCTTGGTGCTGGCACACCGAAACTTACACACTACAAAAAAGTAGGAAAAAAACATAAAAAACTCAAAACATTGAGTAAAAGATATGATACATATAACGCATGCTGACACAAAGATACGATATACACAACAAGGAAAGAACGGAACACAGGGTCCGAACGCAGAGTAGGAAGACTACCACAACAACGAATATACCTTCTTAAAATAATATTTAATAACATCACAATCACCGACAGGTTCAGAGAGACCCATACAAGAATCTGAGAGATCTGACAAATTCAGTCACACAAAAAATATCAAGATCACTTCCAATGCCATTATATGCCCGACACATACGAAACATCGGGTCCAAGATATTTAACGTTCGAGGAGAGTAAAAAGACATTGTCAAACGGGTCGCTGTCCGAGGAACTCGCAAAGATATCTGTGAGAGCAGTTCTGAACAGTCGGCCATACCATGAAGGACTTTGAAAAGGAAAACCAGATCTGCCTTTTCTCGACGGTGATATAAGCTGTTCATTTGTAGGACGTCCAATACATTGTTACCCTTTGATAGAGATGTTTCATCTCGCAGATATCGATATCGATAAATAGATAAAAATTTGTTTTGCACTCGCTCCAGCCTTAGGAGGGTAGTTTTACAACTGCCATTCCATACAGGAGATGCATATTCGAGTTGAGACCTTGTCAAAGAGCGGTACAGGGTTACAAACGTTGTGGGGTTTTTAAATACTCTAGTCGTTCGACAAACGATACCGAGCGCGCGCAAGGCGCAGGTACTTATACGAGCCACATGGCTATCAAATCTCAAGGAGGAGTCAAAAAGCACTCCCAAGTCCCGCACTTCACTAGAACGGCACAATACGTCCGAGCGAACACTGTAAGGGAAACACGTCGTTTGCGTTTTGCGACTATAGGACATGACCTTGGTTTTCGAGCTGTTTAGTAGGAGACCGTTCAGTGAACACCATTTGCTAAATGAGTTTATGTCCTCTTGTAGAAACTTGCAATCTGAGATAGTTCTAATCTCCTTAAATATCTTAATATAATCAGCATATTGCAAAAAAGACGAGTTTACAATCTGCTTACACACATCGTTCACAAAAATAGAAAAAAGAAGCGGGCCCAGAACTGATCCCTGAGGTACCCCAGACGTGGCCGTGTACGTAAAAGAATACGCGCCGTTCGCACGAGCAACACATGTTCTATTAGACAAATAATTCTGAAACCAGTTGTGTAGCTTTCCACAGACACCAATACCACAAAGTTTTGATAAAAGAATGTCATGGTCAACCACATCAAACGCCTTACTCAGATCAAAGTAGACCACGTCGAGCTGGCCTCTTTGGCACACAACTTTGGATGCAATGGACATAAATGAAATCAAATTTGTTGTTGTCGAGCGTCCTGCTACAAATCCGTGTTGGTTGGAACTTAATACATTTTTTAAACGAAAGGACAATGTTTTGTGGACCACCATTTCGAAAAGCTTCGAAAATGTACACAGCAGAGACACTGGCCTGTAGTTTGATGCAGTGGTACGACTTCCAGACTTGTAGACTGGGACTACGACTGACTTCCTCCACATATCAGGGAACACTCCTGCTCTTAAGGAGTTGTTGAAAATATCATAAAGGATGGGCGTAAAAATTTCGTGAAATGCTTTTACAAGTGTTGCTGGAATACCATCGTGACCTGTGGACATGGTAGGCCTCAGTTTTTTTAGGCATTCCTGAATCATTCCCTCATCCACAGGCAGGGAGGAAATGGATTCGTTCACGCTAGGGGATGGCGGCTGTTGGTACCCACTCCTATTGTGTTTATATACAGAACTGAAATGACGCGCGAATATATCGCATACACTGGACGTGGTCCCATTCTCCTCATTAAGTATAATATCAGGATGTATCAATTTTCCTCCTCGAGAACGAACATGTCGGTAGAGTTTTCTTGGGTTTCTCCTCAATTCGGACTCCACTGACTCCACATATATCTTATGGTCAATCCTCTGATGTTGCTTACATAGGCGTCTATAATGAACGAACTCAGCCTCCCACCTGAGACTGCCAGTCTTTTTCAATTTGCGATGAGAGAAGCTTTTTTTCTTCAGCAACTTTCTTAAATACGGAGAAAACCACGAGGGAAATTTTGAATTGGTATGCTTCTTTAGAGGAATGTAATGATCCATTCCCTCCTGCACCGCCGTGGTGAATTGAAGAACCTGATAATTGACGTCAGATGATTGCAGGATAGGGGACCAGTCGAACGTAGAAAAGTGGTTATATAATCCCACATAGTCACCAGCAGCGAAGTTATGCAGTTTGTCTAGGTAAGTGAGACTAGCAGCCGGTATACGGCTGACAGGCACATTCAAGGTTATAGCCACCTCAAGTGCAGGGTGATATTTGTCTGTCGGTACTAAAGGAAATTCACTCTTAGTTACAGAAACGTTATCAATGTTTGAGAAACAAAGGTCGAGCATAGCGCCTTTACTATTTTTAACCCTGCTGAACTGATTCAGGGCCATGAAAGAGGCAAAGTCAACAAGATGACCGGCCTTCTTTGCACCGTAATAATTACTTGAAACAGCACTGTGAGTTTCCCAGCACACACCTGGTACATTAAAATCGCCAATTACTAATAGTTTGCATTCACCCAGTTTGTCTGCTATATCCTCAATTCCAAGGAGACAATCATTAAACTCCTCGGGTTCAATGTATGGAGGAAAATAAAAAGTACCTATCAGAACGCGTTCTCGATTATCACACTCCAGCTCTACCCACACAGATTCCGAATAAGTCTCTAAATCGGCGCGCCTGGTGCACTTCAAAGACCTATCGATTGCCATCAAGACACCGCCTCCCGTTTTCTTTCCGCGAGATAAATCACGATCACTGCGATGCACAAGGAAATCCGACGAAAAATACTCCCCAGACAGTATTTCTGGGCATAACCAGGTTTCCGTTATACAAAATATAGAAAAGTCAGTACATATAGCATTAAAAAAGAAGTCACTGGCCTTAGTACGAAGGCCGCGAACGTTTTGATAGTAAATGTGCGTGCTAGTCATTTCCAGGCAAGATGGTTGGGGATCACTCTATACGTTCATTCTCATCATGCACGCGGCTTCCCGTCAGCCGACCCTGAAATTCCCTGAAGAGGCAGCCCTCCGGCCAGATGTTCGGGTCAAACAATGCCTCAATGTCGTCGTCCACAGCAGCGACGTGGAATGAAGAGTACCCACCATAGCGTGTCTTCAGCTTTGTGCATCGAAGCTCCTTTGGGCCAAGGAATTGTCCGAGATGTTCTCTGACGTCCGCCGAAGAACAGTTGGCGTCCAGACGTGTCACGAAGACAGCTCTGGAATGTCGCACAGACACCGATACGGCGGTAATTCCTCCATTCTTAGAACTTCCCTTAAAGAATGGCCGCTGGGGAATGGAGCCGGGGGAACGAAGTCCAGGGACCTTTCTCGCACTGTATTCCGGTAAGCCAGGCTGAGCCGCTGAGCGGCCACGGGCCAGTGGACCGGTCTCTCCCCTATCTCCTCCCTCGTCTCGATTGCTGTGAGCAGCCGAGCCACCGGCCCCCTCTGCCCGCGTCGCCGAAGCGGCAACGGAGGGAATGCCCGTCAGCAACTCCGTCGTCGTCTCGCGGAAGGCTCTGCCGCTCAAAGTTAACCGGCTCTGGTCACGTTGATGCTCGGGGGGCGAACGAGGAGTCACGGCGCACGCCTCGCTGAAGGAAACAGGTTCTTCAGACACCGTCGAGGTCGATTTCCCCTTGGGGAATGGGGCGGCTCCCCCTCCTCCCAGCACGGAAGCATTCAGATCATGGCGGCCCGCCACGGCAGCGGAAGGCGGGGGTACCCCGACGTACCTCGGGCGATGCCGGAGGTCTCGTAGCTCCGTCTGGATGTTGCGCAACATGACCGAGTGAATTTCGGAGCTCCTCGTCAGCTCGCTGCGAAGGCGAGCATTCTCCTCCCTCACAGCCGTCATCTGGTCCGTCAGGAAAGAGATGCCGTTCAAGGCGTCGGCCAGCAGGTCTCGGAGAACAGCCACCGAAGTCGCGGCGACCTCGCCGAGCCGGTCCGGGCAGGGTGAGTCCTGCTCGTCGTCAGGCCTAGCTTCGTCCGAGCTAGGACTATGCGTGCGCTCGACGGTGATGCAGTCGTTGCATATAAATGGGCTTACCCCAGTCATCATTCGTCCAACCTCGCTGTCCGGAAGCATGACACACTTCTTGTGCCAGCGTTTTCCGCACTCTTTACATCGGAGATACTTTTGTTTGCCGTAAAAAGGCTGAGAGCACCCGTCGCACTTGTCCTTACTGCCCGCCATCTTGCGAAGCAAGATGGCGGGCAGTATAATAATAATAATAATAATAATAATAATCTTTATTTGGACTCGTTGAGTCGCGGGTGGAGGGGCAAAGGGTAAACAAATTTTACCTGACGAGGCCCCACCACCCTGTACATAGCTCAGCAGCATGCAGCAGTAAACGCAAAGAAAACTATGGAGTCAATATCGTGTCCACATAACAATATTCTTATGCAAAACAAAAACAAAAAACAGTAATAATAAAATTACACACATATAAATAATAATATACATGCGACTAGTCATAGCAGAGTCTTCTGCTGCACGGCAGGAACGATGATGTCATCACGGCAACCATGGCAACCGAATCAAGGAGTTGAAGGGCCTGTTGTTACTTGTGATAAACCAATCACATATAGAGAAGACTATGAATATGACTCTTGTTCACTCGTGTTTGCTCTTCACTGCTAATAATTGGATAGGCTGCCACGCGGTGCATAAAACACGCGAGTTTCCCAGTGAGTCGCTGTTCGTTCATCGCAGTGAACCAAATTGACAACTCAGCGTGAGTTCGAAACTGCCCAGCATCCCAAACTCGCTTTTTTTGTGTGTGTGTGTGTGTGAACTGGCGTTTATACTTTATTTTAAAATTTTTGTGCAGGGTCGTGAAAAGCGTGGTAGAAAATAGAAACCAAAGCAGTTGAAATTGTGGTTTTAAGCGTAACTTAAATCATGATTTGAAGTGCTCCAGTTTTACTGTGATTATTACAAACACTTTTATAAAAATGTATTTGTTATATAAAGTTATATAAATATACTTCCACATCCTTGATCTCGCGAGTTTTTTTTTTTCTTTTTTGTTTATTTTGGCCTATATTTATCCTCCCTGGCCGTAACTTTACCTGCCACTCCTACAATATAAAGGGACGGTCAATTAGAATCCAGTTGAAAGTCCCTGAACTCAGTTTCTACTAGCGAAATTAGGCTTTTGTTATTGAAGCGATACGAATTTCTTCGCCATTAAGCAGGGATGATAGGTACTTCCTTGTCGCCATGGAGCTGGGCACGTGACATAAAAATCCCTCTTGGCCGCAGCCGCGGCCGCAAGATGAGCAAACCGCTCCTGGAACCCCTGAGTACCACATGACCCGCGCCGAGCTGCTCTGTCG
This sequence comes from Ixodes scapularis, assembly GCF_016920785.2. NCBI lineage: Eukaryota > Metazoa > Arthropoda > Arachnida > Ixodida > Ixodidae > Ixodes > Ixodes scapularis. The sequence goes on along the minus strand of NW_024610227.1, from coordinate 113,054 downwards.
GCCATGTTGTCGGCGAAAGACGCGGATCAAAGGATTGCGTTACTCTGCTCCGTAGGAGCTATATAGTGCTCTAGCGTCGTGCAGCCCACGGTACGTCGCCGTATTAAGAGTGAAGTGTACATGTGCATATATACTCCGCGTGATCTGTGCAACATTTTTTTGTTTGTTCGATCAACGTTTCATGTTGTTTGTCCGATGAACGTTTCACAGGAACGGGTTTCATGTTATTTTCTATTTTTAATATTGAATGTGTGCCTTAGATTACCCACGACCCTGAATGTACTTGGTACGCTATATCTGAACGCCACGTGACCATGAAAAAAAAAACAGTGAGTGCGACCGAAACCGGTCGATTGTCGACCGGCTGTTTTCGGGCGGAAGGAAAACAAATTTCGTGCCGCAAACTGTGTTCTGGGTGATTGGGCTCTTATTGGTCATGTTCAAATAAAAACCTCGGCGAGCGTAATTACTTAGCTGTCAGTGTCCTTTAAAAAGGACCGCAGTTTTACGCCAGGCACGTAAAACGGCAGTCAAGGGACGTTTCAACGAAGCACTCAGCAGCCACGGCCCCCATAATAAAAGTCATCAGCTTTATCAAAGTAATCGACTCCCTTTGCACACCTTGTTGACGTATCGGTTGGGGCTGTTTACGGAAGGTGTAGTCGCAAATAGAAATGGTCAAGGTTGTGGTTTGTCAGATTGACGAGGCGCCGCAGACAGGTCCTTACTTCTGCAATCAATAGGGACCTTTCGTACACCGTTTCGCAAGATAAAATCGTTGCTAACCTTCCGTGGCAATGAAGCCGAGGCCACAGAGCCACACCACACCGTTTCACTGCGCAGGTGAATATTGTCACACTTAAATATTTTGCTGTTTGTAACTTAACCAAACAAAAATATTTTATTTTTCGTTTGTTTTGATTTTAAAACTTTACCATAATATTAGTCAGGACGTGTCAAACGCCTGGCTTTTCTTTTCTTTTTATCTTTTTTCGAGTTTTCTTGATTTAAGTTTGTTGCAGGTTTTTTATTTACTAGTATAGGGCCAGATTGAACTTGGGAGACAAAAAAAAAGTATAAAAACAGATAGGAGATAGAGAGCGAGAGAGAGATACTGCTAGACTACCAACTATGAATTTAATGATTCTTCCTCTTCCTGAACTTTAACTATGTTTCTTCTTTCCTTCTCATCCTTAGAGCCGTATGCAATCGGATACAATCCAAGAATGAAATAAAATTATACAAAATGAAATTAAATGAAATGACAGCCACATACATTCCACACACTATCCCAGAATAAAAAAAAAAAGACACTTCAGCAGGATGTGACACGCCGCAAATACAGTTTTTCTTTTGTGGTGAGCTTCAGCGGGACTTGGCACACCGCAAATACTGTTTTTCTTCTGAGGTGAGCTTGATAGAAGGCACGCTAGCGTGTTTCTTTATTTCCTTCGATCGCCATGGTCTCCAGCATCTGTCGTGCATAGGGGTTTTTGTTTGTTGCGAGGGTGGTGATGTTGCAAAAGGCTGCGCTGCATTTACCGCTCATTCACACTGGAAGCGGATCCGCGTTCGCAAAGCGGTTGCGAACGCGGTTGTATAAAGATCCAGTACAATTGCACGCGCACTCGATGACATCAAGTGCACGTGCAATTGTACTGTATCTTTATACAACCGCGTTCTCAACCGCTTTGCGAACGCGGATCCGCTTCCAGTGTGAATGAGTGGTTATAGTTACGGCAATTAGCTCAGATAGTCCACTGTAGTTTCTCTTGAGAGATGCTGCATACTAACATGCTCTATCATTAATACATCTGCCAGTCTGGCCTATGTAGCATTTGCCACATGGTAGGGAGATATTATAAACAACCCCTGTTTCACACGGGGCGTATTGTGTCCTCTGAGATATGTTGGCAATTTTTCTTTGGTTGGTGTTGCGGTTTACTCAGCGCACATGAAATACACTTTGTTTAGTGCAGAAGACACGGCTTTAAAGGGATACTGAACCAAGGAATTTAGTGTCCATAATAAGTGGCGCACGTTCTTCCCCCCAGTCAGCAGCCACCGGTGTGCGCAAGCACACGCAACAAAAATTACGTCAAAGACCTCTATTTGCGGTTATAAGATGACAGTGAAATGTATGGGCTTCGGGACAAAGGAGAATAAAGAGAACTTGTTCATCTACATAGTGGTGTCTGGTGTAAAAGGTAAGCGATTAATTGGTCTAACAAGCACGTAGCTTTCGCTTGTAGAGATGAAAAGCCTGTCTTTATTCTCCTTTGGCCCGAAGCCCATGCATTTCACTGTCCTCTTTAGCGCGAATGGAGGTCTTTGACGTCATTTTTGTTGCGTGTGCTCGCGCACACCGGCGGCTGCTGACTCCTGGAAAAAACGTGCGCCACTTATTATGGGCACTAAATTTTAGGGGTGAAGCTTCTTAGGGTCTAGCCTTGTCCGTCCAGCGTCCGTGCTCACATCGATCTTGCTGGTGCTCGTGCTCGTGTGCTCGTGAGCTCATGTGTTCACGGGCTCACGTGCTCGTATAGAGCAAAAAATTAAAAAAAAAGAATGAAAAAAAGAAAATGTTCGCGCAGTCGACAGGATTCGGTCCAGTGCAGGGAGACCCCAATGGATTTCTAGTCCATCGCCTTAACCACTCAGCCACTACTGCGGGACGAGTAGGGGGCTCTGAGATGTGGTAGCAACTCAAGCTGGGGATGTCATGGATGAAACGTTGCATGTAGCCACTCAACGTCTATACAGGAGAGGGCGCTGCGGTCAAAGGCGTATATAATCGCGTTAAACTTTGCATGCATTGGCTCAACGTTTATCGACAAGAGGGCGCTGCGGTCAAATGCTCCAATACCGCACATTTTCTTTCTGTCACGGATGAAAACGAACGAAAGGCTCGGCATGGTGCGGCCACGGTGTGTACGGCTCAGCGTCTACGCAGAAAGGCACCACCAGAGCTTCGCCCCAATCAACATCAGTCACCACGCGGAGATGCGGTCAATTTTTGGTTCAGTATCCCTTTATTGCCCTGCCTCACGGCAATCTTTTTTAATCTATGGATCATACCATAGATGTAGGATACTTCTGAGATTTTTTGTTGAGTTTTTTTCGTCTCTGTATCCGCTCATTTGTGCTTCAGTTTTGTGCAGATGTTTTCACACACGCAAACCGGAAAACTAATCATCTACTCAAAATCACGTAGTCGGGAAATCGGCTTGTTAAAACTTCGCCCAATATTGTGATTGCAGGATTTGTTTAAGACCGATACAAGAGCAGTATTAACAAAACTTCGCAGTGCAGTTTTGGAATGTCCGAATGCAAAAGAAGGAAATTCTATGATCTTGGTTCATATTTCCAACACACGTTATTTCATTAAATTCCAGTGTGAAGTCTAGGAACTTTATGGGCCTATTAGCGGTTAGTGCTGAACAAAACAAGAACTTACGTTGTGGACGTTTGTGGGGTTTAAATAAGTGAAAAACAGTTGTCAGCTAGAAAGAGAATATTGTTCGCACACCAGCTCGGAGCACGTGGAGCGAAAGCTTGCGCTGCAGAACCCAGGGATCCTGGGTTCGAGCCCCAACCCTGCCCGTTTCGATCTGGATGAGCATCGTACCAGCGTGCGGTCGTGTATCACTACTGCGTGATGCACGTTAAAGACCCCAGGCTAGCGGTTGTACCGCACTGGCTAAAGTTCTCATCTACAGCTGGGAGACTCGTCGCCCCTGTGAGGCAGACCAAATTCTAGGCTGTATAAACACACACACAACCCAATTATTATTAGAGAATATTGTTTTCTTTCTTGCTGACAATTTTAGAGCGCAGCTCTTAGGCGTCCGTTCCAGCTTGAGCGGCGTCGGCGTCGCCGTCGGCGTAACCGCGCGGTGCATTATGGGAGGCGTGACGTTACTGATGACGTCATCAGTGACGTCATCGGCATCGCCATCGTCATTGTCACTGATGACGTCATCAGTGAGATCATCGGCCACCGCCATCGTCATAGTCACTGATGACATCATCGGCAACAGCATCGTAACTGATGACGTCATCAGTGACGTCACTGATGACATCATCGGTATCCGCATCGTCATCATCATCACCACTGAGGACGTCATCAGTGACATCACTGATGACGTAATCTGCATCGTCATTGTCACTGATGGCGTCATCGGCATCCGCATCGTCATCATCACTGATGAGGTTACTGATGACGTCACTAGTGATGATGACCTCAACAGTGACGTCAGTGGCGACGTCCTCGTCATCGTCACGTGACCTCAAAGGGGTCACGTGACCCCATGAGGTCACGTAACCCTGATGACGTCACATGACCCCCATGAGGTCACGTGACCCTCGTGAAACGGCGGCGACGCCGCCCGGAGGGAGGAGTAGCAGACAGGATGAGGACGTGAGGAGGAGGGAGGAGGGGCATACTTTCCCCTCAGTATCCTGTCCCCCTCCTCCTCAGCAGCTGCGCTCTAATTCGACGTTACGGGGAGTCGTAAACGGCTTTAATTTTTTTTTCCACTGGAAGAGATGCTGCAGGCGCCTACAACATCATTTCTCGTTTTGACTATATTAGGCTTAGGTGGATGTCGGCTCATAGAGACATTTGGTTTTTTATCAGTTACCTTTTAATCCAGAAAACGTCATGTTTTTAAACTTTCGCGTTTTATATCCGAACCGCTAGCGTCACACGCTCGCGGAGTTTGGGCTTTATTGGATGCAAATTTTATTTACCCGGACCGAAAGACACAGTTCTCTTTTCTCTGGAACTCCCTGTATATTGCAGTCGAGTGACCAATGCAAAGCTTCGAAGGGAATTACCATAGTCGCCGACATTTTTAGAAACGCAAGGTGTGGCGAATGCCGGACATATTAGGATGGCCGGCAGCCGAGAAGGATACCAAAGAACGCATCGCGAAGAAGGAATGATTAACTTAATAAGCCCCGCCCCCAGTTTCTTGAACTGTTGTGACTATAATTATAATCATAATTCTTTTGACGTGTCCACGGATAACTCAAGGACTTCAGTGTGGTACACGACAAATACGAAGCAACTCTAAAGGAAGAAAAAGAAAAAAACAATAATCCAGCTACACAAGTAATAATGGCATCGAGATTGCGGTCAAATGAAATTGCATCACGAAATATTTCAAGGTTAGGTCAATCACACTTGTGAAATTCAGGTTTCATTTGTGTTCTTTTTTTTTTACTTGAAATCTAATAACAAAAATCTCTGTAAAAGAAAAAAAAAGCTGTATTATGGTTAGCAGTTTAGCACGCAGTGGAATGTGAAAGCAGACGGAGTTCAACCAGACAGGTGAGTGTATACGAATCATTAACATTTTTACGCAAAAATAAATTATCACGATAACGCCGTGTACCATACAAAGAACATAAACGAAGTTCCCTAAGTAACGCGTCGCAACTGTATAATACAAGTTGCGTCAAAACTTCGGCCGCACAAAATATCAATAAATTTAGTGTGCTTCTTAACAACCTCAATTGAACATGACGCAGTAAAGCTCACAGAATTCCATACAACGGATGCAAGTGGTCCGACTTGGTTCTAAATATAGTGGAGAGGTTAAAGTAAACCAGGGGGTACCTTAGGGAAGTGTACTTAGCGCATTATTTTTTTTTAATTTACACTTTAATGAGATAACCCAATTCAAACTAACAACTAAACTTTTTCGTCTCAGTTTGCAGATAATACGGTAATTGTATACGCCCACAAAAAAATATGCAAACGCCGGATGGGAGATTCAAAAAGACATTTTCAATATTCTTTAATCGTACTGTAAAAAATCAAATAATCGTAAATTTCCCCAAAGCTCAACTGTTCTGCTTCCGAGACACAAGAAAAAGAAAATTGAAGCACCAACTAAAATACCCGAGAAAAGCTGTAACAAGTGTTCTTGTCAGGCACTACAATACATCGACGATGCAAAATACCTTTTAATGTACATTAATCATCATCTTAAATGGAAAATTTATGTAGGACAGATATGCAATAAATTAAGAATATTGACGGCTTATATATTTCATGCTCAAGATATAGTTCCCTATTCCGGGAAAATCGTTATTACAATATGAAGAAACTGTTTACGGGCACTGTGCGAAATATCTGCAAATGAAAATCATAATTATTCAAAAGAGGATATTTAGAAAGGTTGGACATAATAAAGAAGAAAATTATTTTACTAAGTAGATGAAAAAATGAATTAGGAATGTTTTGCTTTAGTGATAGACTGAAGTATGACATAGTAAGAAAACATTTTTAAACAATAAACATAAAACAAGAGCTGTTAAAGAAAGAACGTTACGATTAGGGACAAAATATGTATAGAGCCCTTTATAAAAAACAAAATATGGAGACGCAACAAGAAAATACTACGCGCCATAACATTTTAACAAATAGCCTGAAGATATAACTCAATGCAAAAACCCGCACATAATAATAAGAAACCAAACTAAAAAATTTAATCGCTGAGGAGAGAAAAAAAGGTAACAAATTATAAAAAAGGTCAGAATTAAAGCTGACCACCCTTCCGACTGTGACCCTCATTATAGAGATTTATTTTTCCATTGTGATTTAATTATAAATTGTTCCACCTCAGATTGTGAATAAACGTTGTAAACTACCCTTGATATTACAAAAAATTGTGCGTTTTGGTTTTTAATTTAAGCTCGTATAACAAAACTTAACATGTGTAGTATTTGCGTATTTTACGGGCTATAGACCGCACCCGGTGTATACTCCGCAGGGGAAAATTTTGGGTAAAAAAATAAAGGTTTTTGCTTATATAGTCCGCGCCCTGAGCATAGTTCGCACGCCGTGTATAGTCCGCACATGGTGCTTGGTCAACATGAAAATATTCTTATGCACGGCACACCTTGACAAATGTCTGCTTTCTTAGCTCACAAAGAAGCTTGTATTTTGGATAACTCATCACTAACATACTCTTTCATTTCCAAAATTCGTCGCGTCTCGTCATAATGAACGATCTCGAAAAACGAAGTTTTGTAAAGTCCGCGCGCCTAGGTAGTTTGAACAGCCTGAAATTTAAACTTTTAAACACGTACACATGGATAAAGTCAGCGAAACAACGTGAGGAAACTGTAGAAGAATACAGGAGACAGGATGGACGCTGAACCTGCAACTCAATATTTCACGCAGAACAGAAAAAGGAAGGAAATTACGCTAAACTAACAGGCACTTGCTCATGGTACGTTAACACTAGGGCGCGAGGCAATGGCTTTTCCACAACGACGCGTTTAAAAAACAAAACTTCCTTTGCAGACAGAGTAGCAAATGAATGGCTCACGCAGAGCTCCAACCGACCTTGAATGATATAGGCCTAGTAAATTACGAGGCCTATATCATTTAAGGTCGGGGAGCTCTCCATCTGTTACTTTGTCTGCAAAGAAAGTTTTGTTTTTAAACGCGTCGATGTGAAAAAGCCATTGCTATCGTGCCATGAGCAAGTACATGTTAGTTATATGTGATTTCCATTATTTTTTTCTTCTGGGTGAAATATTGAGTTGCGAGTTTAGCGTCTATCCCGTCTCCTGTATTCTTCTACAGTTTACTCACGTTCTTTCGCTTACTTTAACCATGTGTACGTGTTTAAAATTTTAAATTTCAGGCTGTGCGGACTACCTTCGCTCGCGGACTATACAATTTTTTGAGATCGTTCATTATGACGAGACACACCGACGAAAAAGGACAACAGGAGTTCCTGTCTTGCTGTTGCTAGAAACAGTGGGTTCCAAGCTTCAAAACGGGAACCCGCCTCATCTTAGCGTCGATGTAACAATGGCGGCAGGTGGAAAGATTCTTCACCGTAGATTTACTCAGAAAGGAGGCCTACTCGTAGACGTTGCTGAAGAAGCCGCTGTGAAACGTTCACTCAAAGTCACCGAACTCTGCGGCGTCGCCGTCGAAGCGTCTCTTCCGAGAGCCTACACACAGAGCAAAGGACTTATCAAAGGCATACCTGGATGGTACACAGTGGAACAGCTGGCAGAATATCTTCAGCCGTAAGGCGTGGTTGCAGTCAGAAGACTTTATCGACGAAATGGAATCACAACAGAGACAACTCTGACAGACAGAATGGTCCTCTCCTTTCGCCTAAATTCAAAACGACCATCAGAGGTGAGCCTTGGCTTCTCAACTCACCGCGTTCATGACCAGACCGATGCACCCCCGAGGTGTTTCAAATGCCGAGCAATAGGACATATGGCAAAATACTGCACAGGCTCCCTCACATGCAAGAAATGCAGTGAACCATATCCCCACCGCGACTGTCCTAAAGATGTCAGGAAATGCACGAACTGCGGTGACCCTTATCCCGCAAATTATGCGAACTGCAAAGTAGTACGCCTTGCAGCCCTGGCGCGCACGAATGCGCTTCTGCGTGGCTCAATTCAGCGACCTGATTAAAAATCACCAACAGAATCAGCTCCTCCAAGCTCGCACGACGTTGCTGAGACAGCACCGACCCCAAGGTTCACGAAGGCAGCAAAATAGAAAATAAAACCCCACGCTATAGGGTGCCTAGATCTGCGTCTGTCACAGGGTGAAGACACTCATTGTTGTATTGAAAACTGCCTGCGCATGCAAAATGGGCCTTAAAATGGCGCCAAAGCACCCGGCAGAGCTAAGCGCTCGCTCCGAACGAGACCGAAGCGCGTGCATTCTGGGGACAGAAATGGCCCAGATGCCACCACTCTAAGACAGACGTGGCGCCTGTGTATGGAGGCTCCCTACCACAAAACAAACAAATTAGTCGTTAGTTGTTTATACAGCAGGAGTTTAGTCTGCCAGAACATGGCGACATTGTTACCCACTGTAGATGAGCAATTTAGCCAGCGCGGTACAACCGCTAGCCTGGGGTCTTTAACGTGCACCACGCAGTAGTGATACACGACCGCACGCCGGTACGATGCCCATCCAGATCGAAACGGGCAGGGGTGGGGCTCGAAACCAGGATCCCTGGGTTCTGCAGCGCGAGCTTTCGCTTCACGCGCGTCGAGCTGGGTGTGCGCTTTGGCCCACTCGGCCATTGATCCCCCTCGGCTCCCTACCACGCTAGACTACGGAGCGCCACTTCTCGACAGATCTCGGACGAAGAGGAAGATTTTACGTCTGTACTTCGGCACCAAATTGACAACGCGAATCACGCGCATGATTCGTCATCACGAGACACCCAACAACAGCTTCAGCACAAGGCACGACGCTACAAGAGTTATAGCACCGCCTTGGAGGGACGCCCAACAGAAACAAATCGGCCTACAGTAACCATAATTCAAGCAATTTTTTCCACATTTCTTTATGTTCTCATGAACATGCCACAAGGACGTCATTGGGAAGCACTTCAAGGCATTCTACAACTAGAGAGCATGATTCTCTCGTTGTAAAAATACAGTATCACTGCATCTCAATTTAAAGTGGCGATGCCTGCAGACTACATAAATTATGTTGTGCCTACAATCCTTTAATGGAACTGTAGGGGACTCCAAGCCAAGATTTAAGAATTATCCTTGTACATACAGGGGGTCCCGATCCTCATCCTTGCTTTCTCGGAGGCAGGACTTCCCAACAACAGTTCGATTACCGGTTACGAGACTTACTGCTGTCCTTCAATTTCTACATATCCTAATGGAAGTGCGACATATTACGTTCGTCGTGAGTTACCTAGATGTCAAATTCCGACTGATTCTTTAAATGTTGCTGACGCCGAGTTTGTCACTGTGAAGGTGTCTTTTAAGAAAACCACCGTTACGGTTATGTCCATTTACATCAGGCCAGGCAGAGAATGCGACATGATGGACGCCTTTGAAGACTGGTGCAATCAACACCAGCCAAATTTAGTGATTTGCGGTGACTTTAACGCGCACCATACGCTTTGGGGAAGTGATTCAATTGACAACCGAGGACGAAGGCTAGAAGAACTATTCTCAGCTACTCAACTGTCTATAGCTAATACAGGCGGCCCAACTTTTTCAGGCCACCTTCCACATTTTCAGCTCTCAATGTTACAGCTTATAATCTCACTCTTAATAAGCTTTCTTGGAAAATTGCTCCGGACACTATGTGCAGTGACCATTTTCCTATCTGGATAACTCTGCCCGAATGCAGCAAGCCAAACACAAAATCGTACCGAGCGACAAATTGGGACGAGTTCCGAAATTCTGTGAGTAAATCGACAGCTCCCATTGTCACAACTATACTTTGCGCCCTGATGTTAAACATCAAAAGTTGTCCGCCTACCAGACCACTTCCCCTCACCGGATTTAAAACTACTTAATTTCACCGCTGCGGGTCGAGGAGCCCAGCGTTGCCTACGAAGTCACCGAACTTCCTCTAATCGCACGGTATTTAATCGTATTTCGCCCATACTTAGAAGATATGCCAATCATTTAAGACGGTCACAACGGTGGAACTTCTGCGATGAAATGAGTGCGCACACACCGGCGAATAAGGTATGGAAAATCACACGATCTCTCACCGGTGACAGATGCCCCATTCAACCTTTTGAAACACTCGCCCTCGCTATGACTAAGACAATGAAAGAACTTGCAGAATATTTTCCTCGCACTTACGAAGGAAAACCCACAGTACCACCACTGCCGCCCATGTCAAATATTTCCAGCAATCCACTTGACGACGCCTTGACTACCTCTGAGTTCACAAATGCCTTACGTCAATGACGTCGGTGCAGTGCTACAGATCGGGATGGCATATCTTACCAAGCACTTCAGAACTTACCCATAGATGGGTTCACTGGACTGTTGCAATTCTCTAACTCTATCTGGATGACTGGAAAAATTCCGGAAGAGTGGAAAATGTCAATTATCGTCCCAATTCTAATGCCTGGGAAGCCGTCGTACGATCCGTGCTCTTACAAACCCGTGGCCCTAACAATATGTGTTGCGAAATTAATGGAACGTATGATTCATAACAGGATGACATGGCTCCTCGAGAAACATCAGTTGTTACTGAACGAGATGAGAGGGTTCCTCTAAGGTCTCTGTGCAACAGATAGTATTCTTGACTTAATCAGCAGCATAGAGGATGCAAGGGCTCGGCGACAAACTACGCTTGCAATCTTTTTTGACGTTGAGAAAGCTTTCTACACCGTAAATGTTGGGAGCATTCCTAGGCGGCTTACTTTTATGGGCATCACCGGCCGTATTCAGACATTTCTGGCAATTTTTTTACCCGGTGGGCAGTTTCAGGTTCAACTGGGAACTACGTTGAGCAGCATACATGGGAAATCTAGAGGCCTTCCCCAAGGTAGCCGTCCTCAGTCCAATACTCTTCAACCTCGCCATGGCTGGCCTGCCGCAACAGGTTCCACGTAGACCGATAAGAGTGAACTGTTCTATCTACGCGGATGACGTATGCCTATGGGCCAGCCACTTGAGACGCGACATACTCCGCCGATCACTGCAACCAGCAATAACCTCTGTTCAACTGTACCTGGCTACGGTCGGACTTAAAATTTCGGTAAGCAAGACTGCTGACATGTTCTTCCCACGTATTCAGAGGTGGTCATGTCCTAACATTGACTTATACCTGGGAGCTACGACGATTCGGCGAGTCACAAGATACCGCTTCCTTGGAGCAACCCTTGATACAAGACTACAGGGAAAACCCCAGGCGGACGCCATAGCAACCGCATCAACCAAATTTACCAACGGAGTCTTTCGACTAGGAGGTAAATCGTGGGGGAATTCCCTTTCCTCAATGCTTCGATTGCACGACACCACTGTGATGGGGCGCATGCTGTACGCCCTCCCATACACCAAACCTTCAAACACCCAAATGTTTCGTCTTGAACGTATTCAACGCCAAGGCATTCGTAAGGCGCTTGGCGTCCCTCAAGCGACATCAAACGAAGAGGTGTACTGTGAGAGTGACACACTACCACTACCACTCCGCATTACTAGAAATCTCATGCTACAGCTCATACGACTGCATAAATCAATACCTGGAACTTACCTTATAAGACGCCTAGCAGAAAGAACAGAGTTAAGGTTCAACCGTCCTTTGAGAACAGTATATCTGTTGGACCGACTATTACATAGCTCGAAACCTCTTGCCTATGCAGACTATCCCCCCTGGCGCCAGACACGTTATTGTACCAGGAGCATTTACCAGGGATTCGCAGAAAGAAAGACACCCCAGACATTGTCCTTCGAAGAGTCGCTGAAGAGGCCATCGCACTGCTATACCCGGAAGCACTTAGAATATTCACCGACGGCGCTGTACACCGAGCTTGACAGAGCGCAACAGCTGCTTTTGTCATTCCTGCAATGAACACTAGATGGAGTGGCAGATTTGACAAACTAGTTTCATCAGCAACAGCTGAAATGGAAGCCATGAAAAAGTCTCTATCTTTCTAGTGTCACAAGTAACGTTGCGTGGTATAAACAACAGGTTGTTCTTATAACAGACTCTCGTACAGCACTCCGTAGGCTTGAGACACCTGAATGACCCATGAGTTCTCTCGGAGAGAAGCCTCACCGTACAGTTCCAATGGGTACCATCATGCTTTGGAATTCCTGGAAATACTGAAGCTGACCAGCTGGCTGGGGAAGCACACAACCAAAACCCCGGCATTAAAAGCCCAACAAATTTCAAGGACTCGCCTTGTCTGGTCAAAGCCCACAATGAAAATCTCGCTCCGTCAAGCCAAACGACACATCAGCCCTGCGTTACCAAAGAACTGTCCCGCGCTAATAACACCCTCCTAATGCGACACCGAACGAATAGCGCGTTTACCAATTATTTTCTCCATAAAATCGGCATCATGGACAGCCCTATTTGTACCACATGTGACGAAGAGGAAACTATTGAACACGTTGTCCTGCGTTGCAACATTTATAATATACAGCGATATGAGTTCCTCCAAGAACTATCCGAATTTGGCATTACGGCACCGAAAATAGGTGACATGTCAAACCCGACTGGAGCTACACGCCGGCGTCGTGCACTTAACTGCTACTAAACTTCCTCGGCGCACCCGGCCTGTCGGAGAGGCTGTGACAGAGTACATCAAGCCAGAGACGAAATCTTTGTCCTTGTTGGCGCCAGGCGTGCCCATCTGTGTGTGTGTGTGTGTGTGTGTGTGTGTGTGTGTGTGTGTTTGTGTGTGTGTGTGTGTGTGTGTGTGATTCACAACATCATCCATAGTCACTCTTACTCCCTTTCCCCTCGCTCCCTTTTATCTTTTTTTTTTTTAGAAACAGTTCTGCATCTTGGCAAGAACAACTTCTCCTCCCCCTTTTTTTTCGCCTCTATGGTAACCCCCTCCCCCACCCTCATGTATTCTTCTACAGTTTGCTCACGTTGTTTCTCTGACTTTAACCATGTTTAATGCTTACCAACTAGCCCAGCTCACTACCCTTCTAAACACGTACAGTCCGCGGACTAGAGCCCGAAAAATAGGTCCAACTAAACTATTAGGCAGTGCCGGAGGCGCAAATTAAGTACTTAACCATGACTGTGTTTACCTGACAATGTACCTGCTGCTCCCCATCGACAAGCCTTATTGCCTTATGTGGGCATAAATTGTAATATGTTAAGAATGAAAAATAAAAATGTATTCTATTTTATTGCACTGTATTGTATTGTTAAGTCAAGTTTCGCGCGGATAAGGCAACAAAACAAAATTGAACGTTGCATGAGTACGAAGAAAATTGTTTTGTGAACTGAGAAATCGCCCCCAAGGTTCACATGGAGGCGTCAGAAATGACCGATACATAATAATTAAACGTTAACGCCGAATCAAACATGAACGCAGAAGTCACGCATACCACTAACAGGTTTGATGACGGTGCTATCAAAAACGTAGCTGAACGCCAGTGGATCTCGCTTCCTGCACACCCTTTTGTTGTTGCTTTGTTATTGAGTTCATTAAGCACGAGATCATTCATGAAACGACACTTGGGAACATTTGCCTGCAGTTACGCTAAGCCACAGTTACAACCATTCATAGCCTCCTCTATACTCACAAAGCCTGGCAGTTCGACGACGGAGCCGTAGAGTGCCCGGTCGCAGATTTGGAGCGCGAAGATCTGGTAGCACAGAGCATTTCTCTGGGGAACCTGATTGTCAATGCACAGCTTTTGCAGCGGTAAGGACACAAAACATGGTTAAACACTTTAAGAAAAGAAGCGGTGGCGCCAGGGACGCTAGGAGCACGAGCGGACATGCCATCGCTCGGGAGAAGTGCGTTTCGGCGTCTCGCCGCAGCGGGGCGCCAGTCACGTGGCTCTACTCTCATCCGTTGCTCTACTATACTATACTGACAAAGCCTGGCGATCTGACAGGCTTGGTCAGTATAGAGGAGGCTATGCAACCTTATACTTGCACTGACAACGTCCAGCGGTTCTGAAAGTTAAAGTTACGGGCGCACGCGCGCTCGGGCATTTCAAGCACCCATGAGAGCTGTGCATGCCCACTCTTCACTTATTCCGAAATAGCTGTCCGAGATTATACCGCGGTAACTCTGGTGACGTGCAAGATCAGTTAAAGGTGACTCACCTGCGGTTAAGCGTGCCCATGTAACACGGCTATTATAAAGTTTATAAAGTCTTTATAAAGTTTCGACAAACGCGTTCGTCTAAACTTTATAAAGCCTTGTTTGTTTTTAAGCCTTGTTTTTATTTTTTTTGCACGCATGTCACAATTAGACTGTTTAAAACAAATATTTTTTTTTCTTTTCAGGGGCCCTTGAAGACTACATTAGAAAAGATTGTGTTCAATATTAAATGTAAATAGTTTGTCAATGTGTATTATGGAATATCATGATATGTATTATGCAATATTTTAATTTGTCTAGTGTTTTAGTATGTTTAAGCTGCAGGGCCAATGCTATTCTACTTTTTATTTAAATAAACTTTTGTATCATGCATTATTACTGTTAAATAGCTTTCCCATTTCCCTGCGGGATTAAGATTCCAACTTCTTCACGAAATTACTCTCAAAGTGTCTTAAAGAAACACAGGAAAAAAAAATATACGATATACGTTGGATATATAGTGTCGAGACATTTAGTACCGATTTTCTTTATTTCCTTTCACTCTGAGGCAAACAAAACAGAGACCTGTGATGTCGTAGTGCAGCTGCAGTCAAGATTGTCATGACTATACTCACTCAACGTTTCTTGAAATCAGTACCGTCTTTTCTGTGTCCAGATTGGTCATGAAAGTCGCATTGCAAGGATTAATTACTTCTATTACGAATATGTGCCTTAGATGCTCTACGACAGAGGTGGCCAATCTTCGGCTCGACGCATGCGGCTCTTCATGGGCCAAGTGATCTCGTAATCTGAGGACTCTCAAATTAAAATAGTTGGGACGAAACACTAAGCTTGTTGATGAAAACATTACAATAAGAAACAGGCGGCAAACATGACATGAAATTCAATGTTGATCAGCTTTTCTAAGTAAGATCTGTTCAGAAGGGAACAAATTAGATGAAAACATCATCTCGATTTTAAAATTCGCTACTTTGCTGCCTTCCCACCTGCTAGGTTGAGGCAGCGTCAATTTTGTGTGGCAACTTGTGCGAAATTCCCCTCCACTTAACAGAAAATGAAGGTAGACATTGATCAGATATGAAACCAAAGCTCCGTGAAACATAGTTCCTGTATGTTTGCTAAACAATCAGTTATTGCAAAGGCCAAGAGAGAACAATATTCCCTCCTGTCAACCCCCCCCCCCCCCTCCCCCCACCCCTTCCCAGTGCTGCTCTCGAAAAATTGACAATTTTGATTGCGGCTCTTGGACAGTGTAAGTCGCCTCCTTGTGGCCTCTTTTCTTCTCGTCCCTTTTCCAAAATACCCCAGTCTCGGGTTAGACAAAACTATGCTTAAAACAACCTCGTGCATAACGACATGACTGGAAATCTGGCAGCCAACCTGAGTATCTTATTCTTGAGCAGCATTAAAAATAAAGGAGATTTGATGCTACAAATATCTTGTGGGGGCAGATTGGGCCATAGATGGGTGAGTAAAAATTTCGACAATAAATACCTTTTCTGTATCTCTTTATAAAGATCTGTAAAATACCCTTTTTTGTACTTCTGATATATATCTTTTTGTTTTATACAGACTACAATTGCAGACATTCTTAATGCGTGCTCCACTTTTATGTAGATATTTTTATTTCATTGTCCCTAATTTGCTTTAAATTTGTAAACACCAGGAGTATTAAAACATTTCCGTTTTTCGCGAGTCGCCGGCCTTTTCGCTTCAGTTCTTCGCCGCGGTATCACGAACTGATAAACGGCCACAGCTTTCCCGCTTATCAGTAGAGTTACCGGGTGACCACCATGACTATCCGGTTCACCGGCTTAGCGCACCGGGCGACCGCTTTGCTTTCCTGGAGTTCCGGTAATGCCCGGTATGACCGGAGCCACAGTCCGATACACCAGTTAGGGCAACCGCTATGAAGCTACCGGGCTCCAGACTAAGTAAACCGGTCCCGGTAAAACACTCCGGGCCGTCGCTATGGCGTCACCGGGACTCCGGACAACGTACACCGGTCCCGGTAAAGCTACTCCGGGCCGCCGCTATGACCGGAGCCACAGTCCGGTACACCAGTTAGGGCAACCGCTATGAGGCTACCGGGCTCCGGGCTAAGTAAACCGTTCCCGGTAAAACGCTCCGGGCCGCCGCTATGGCGTCTCCGGGGCTCCGGACAACGGACACCGGTCCCGGTAAAGCCACTCCGGGCCGCCGCTATAATGCTACCGTGCCTCCGGTCTAAATATACCGGACCGGTATGATCCGGTATAACTTCATATGGGTTTTTTCAGTAGGGCGAACCTGACAAAGCGGCTTTAGATCATCCACAAATAAAAGAAAAAAAAAACACTTTAATAGAATCTTTAACGGAGGATACAGTATATCATTCATAAAAATAAAGGAACCGTATATCGATGATTGCATTTTTGTTTGTGGGTCCTGTACCAAATTGTTGCGATCTAATTGTAGTATGATAACAGCGGTGGAGGTCGTTATATATAGGCAAGTCCTTTGTTTGCAAACAACCCCGCGTTCGCCCACACCAGGGATAGAGGGCGCTGCGCATACGCCATGGCTCCGTGCCGACAGCGGCGCCACCGCATCAGCGTGACTTCAGAGGCACCTGTTGCATCCCATTATCGGTTCGCGGCCAATGTGAATGCACAAATGCGCACTTCTTAAACTGTTGCTGGTCATAGTTTGGTTTTGAGCAAGAATTAAATTAACATAATTATATATATATATAAAGAAAGAAACACGTTTCTGTATAGCGCTATGCACCCTCAAACTTCGGAGTAAGTTTAGTACTTTAGTTTTTAGATTTGGATATAGAGGATCGTTTTGCAGACCCACATAAACCCACATTTCACCCAAAGTTGATAACACTCAGTATATGGAACACTTCATGTACCGTGATCATAACGTAACACTTAAAACTGTGGTGCGGAAAAAAGGAAAAATATTAAGAATATTTGAAGTCGAAGAAAAAAGTGAAAGCCGTTTACAACTCCCTGTAGCGCCGAATTAGAGCGCAGCTCTTGAGGAGGAGGAGAGAAGGGTACTGGGGGTCTCATGTTCTCGGGGGAGGGGGTCACGTGACGTCGGGGGAGGTCACGTGACCTTGGGGTGTCACGTGACCCTCCAGAGATATTTTCTGCTAGATTT
Organism: Ixodes scapularis; assembly: GCF_016920785.2. Classification (NCBI taxonomy): domain Eukaryota; kingdom Metazoa; phylum Arthropoda; class Arachnida; order Ixodida; family Ixodidae; genus Ixodes; species Ixodes scapularis. The sequence continues at coordinate 95,331 of NW_024610227.1, read as the reverse complement.
AGCGGGGAAAATTTTCCGCTAAATCTAGCGACGAAATGTTTCCGCTAGATTTGGCGGGGAAACTTTTCCGTGAAATATAGCGGAAATTTTTGCCGTAGATTTAGCGGGGAAATTTTTCCGCTAGATTTAGCGGGCAAAAGACAGCAGTAAAAGAACGTTTCAAAAAAACGTCCTCCACTGTCGTCACTTTTGTTTTTTTTTTTACTTAAAATTTTTGAATTTTTTCACTCGCCACATTTTCAGGTGCTACGTTATGAGTAATTATCACCAGCTCTCCTGGACGTTCACTGTTATTTCATAAATGTACCGTAACTAATCTATTCTCTTCATTACCGCTTATTCTGTGTGTCTGCAACTGAACCTCCCTCTCCCAGATACCTTGGGGACCACACAAAACGCGCTCCGCGTTTTGTGTGGTCCCCAAGGCTTAAAAAAAAAGTTTTTTTTTACCGGTTTCAGTGCTGGTTACGTATGCATTTCTGAGTGTAGCAAATACTGTGTCATATTTGCTCTTTTCCGTTATATTTTTTTTAACCTAATTATACCTATTTTCGGTGCTTTTCTTTACTTTTTACAAATCATCATTTATGCAATGCAAGCGCAAAGATAGGTGTTACCGAGATAAATTAATGAAATTAAATATACAAACTATAAAAAAAAGTCTAATACGTCAGAAATACTGTTTGGCGGCTTAGAGTAAAGCCAGGTAAAAGTCGGGTTCGAGAGCAGTGGAAAACAACTCGTTCATCAGAAGGAAACAATTGAGACGAGGTCGCCGCGGACGCAGACAATTTGGAAAGCCACTTTGGTGCGAGGAAAATTTCCACTGTATCTGTAATGATCTCGAGGAGTCCAGGTCAAGGAGTCCCTTCGTCGATTGCGCGTCCAGTTGCACCCGTTTTTATCTCATCGTTTTTGTTTCTGCATTTTAGATAATCCCAGAACGCTTATCTGCACTCGCAAGCCGCGTGTTTTTTGAAGGAGCGACGACGAACGTGTCAGGCACACTTTTCAAGAAATACGCCCCCTCTTCCTCCTAAATTTGGCGCAGCGGATCCCACAACTTACGTTCAAGTTGCTAAAAATTGAATACCGTAATGCCCCCTGCGCACAGTTGCGTCTGAGAGCGTTTGGGTGCGTTTGACTGCGTTGCGGCTGCGAGAAACCAAAGCATCCCTACTTCTTATGTCGCGTGCCAAGGTTTATTTCGTGCATTTAAGCTTTTTATTAGCGACTATTTCAACATCCGATTTCGAGGGACAGCGAAGTGTTTGATAGATTCCACGCTTCAAACGAAGTACAGATGTGCTAGTGACTCGCTTACATTTCTCGACGCGACGCGGTTAAACGCAAATATTTTCAAACGCAACTTTGCGTAGGGGCCTTAACAATACATGTTTTGTTTTAACGCGAGAGCGTTAAAAAAGCTCATGTCGCAGACGTAGGTGACGTGACTGAAAAATCCTGATTGGTCGATAGGGTCATGACGACACAACCACATGACCTCGCGCGGTAATTTCGAACAACCCACAACGCTCAGGAGAAACGTGACGTCCCGCGTGGAGTGAACGTGGTTAAAAACATGATATGTAATGCGAATTAAAGCTCGCCGCGTGTCTAAAATGATTTCACTCAATAAAGCAGTTGATTTCCCTTAAAGAAAAATGTGAAGAATTTTAGGTGGTATTCGAACTCACGACCCTTCGGTAGCGAGCCAGACACGCTAGTGACTAGGCCACGCAAGGCACGCTTGCACGGCGAATGGGGAGGCGATGCGAACGGGGCCCGATATCGCTATTCCGTTCAACTCTTAAAGGCGAAACTTAAGTGTCCTCCAAGTTTTGTCTTCCGAAATACCAAAAACAATATTGGATATTGAGTGGTAAAAAATGGCCATTCGGGCACTATGGTACGTGGAACGCATGTTCCACTATACTTGTTGTCAATTAAAAAATAAAAAAGAGGACGTTTTGCGCATTATTCATGCGCCGTGCGAAGTAGTTCTTACAAGGTTTTGTCGAAAGAAGAGACGATCCTTTTGCTGTTTGAAACGTGTACGTCTAGACAAAATAACATACATCTAGTCTAAGGTGCATCTATATTCACATTAATTCAACACATGAAGGGGGAAATCAGTAACGTTCCGCACGGGGAGCCTGACCTGTTATATACCATGGTTCCTGAGGTGAACACGAGTACAGTGTGTTTAGCGTCCTATCCCGGCCAAACGTCAAAAGTAGTCCCGAAGTGGCAACGAAAGGCGTCACAAAAGTCGGTGAAACCGCTCGGGTAAGATCGATTTAAGCAACGCGGGTATATAAAGGTATCTCTGTGCCTTTTGCATTCTCGCAACGTTAGTGTCTTCAAGAACAGGAGTTTAGTTTTGTTTTGGGGGGCTGCATTTTGTTTAACCACATTGAGTTTTCGCGAGTTAATAAGCGCGACCTGTTTTCGTAATGGAGACAAGATTTGAAAATAGGTTAAGCGCAAGAAAGGTAGGGGGGGGGGGGGGGGGCGGGGCAGGTCGTCCTTAGGTTTATTTTTGTGTGTAAAGTCTATAACTTATAGACCTTACCAATAATCGCCTTTTGGGTGCTGCCATCTTTGCCTATACTGGGCTGTCAAACGCGTTCTGAGCGTGCGCATTAGCTATCTGCCACGAAATATGAGACGCCGCGCAATCGTCCACAGCCCAGTGACTGAGCATTTTTCGTCTGTTTGATAAGCCCTGGAAAGTTCTATACTTTCATTTTTAATTTCTGTGCGCACCTTCTACGGACCTGCCTGTGTGCCAAATTACGGGAGCGTGTGTGCGTGTGTTCGTGTGTGCATCGACATGCTACGACAGTGCGTCGATCACGTCTCCATCTTGAAGAGTCAATATTGAATGAAGTTCTCGAAGCGAGGGGAGAATGTCGTGCGGTCATGACGACGATAACGACAGCAAAGGAAAGAGAAGAGGAAAATGCACGAGAAACGCGGGCACGGGAGAACGAGGGGACATTCGAAGCTGACCAACGAGCCGCGATGGACGGCCGCGGCGGCTACTTGAATCCTGGCCCGTCCACGTCATGGTGCCAAAGGGCTGAATCCCGACAAGCCTGGTCGCCACGTACGACACTGCCCGGCATCGCTCCGAGGCCCCGAGGCGTTAACCCCAGAGGCCTCCCTTCTACTACATCGGAGGAACCACAGACGACTCTTAAATGAGAAAACAATGACGACTGTATTTTTTTTTAGAGCGCAACTCTTAGGCGCTCGTTCCCGTGTTTTCCGGCGTCGGCGTAACCGGGGGAGCAGGGGAGGGTACGGAGGAGGAGGGAGGGTACGGAGAAAGAGGGGGCGTGGTTACGGAGGAGAAGGGGAAGGGTAGGGAGGAGGAAGATGGTACGGAGAAGGAAGAGGGAGGGTACCGAGGAGAAGGAGGGAGGATAGAGGGGGAGGGTACGGTGGGGGCCCTCCCTCCTCCTTCGTTCCCTCCCTCTCTTCCTCCGCACACTTCCCTCCTCCTCCGTACTTTCCCCTCTCCTTCCTCCGTACCCTCTCCTCCTCTTGCCAGAAATGTCACCGACAGCCCCATTTGTACACATATTTATTTATTTCTCAAATTCTTTAGCACGGTATATCGCAAAATCAAAATACCTCAAGTGCTGCGCTCTAATTTCCCATTACAGATATTTCTGAACATCTTTGATTTTTGGGCCAATAATTTTGAAAGTACCATTTTATTTATTTTGTTTGCTACTTCATTTCGCATTTCCCGTTTCTCTTTGTAAATATGTTTCCCTTTTGATTTCCCAAAACTGGATGATTGGCATGTTCTCTCTTTCTCTCTTTCTCTCTCTTTCCCCTGCGAGCGGTGACAGGAGTCAACGAATACTCCACAAAAGGTATGTGGGAATATCTAGTGAAAATTAGGTTGTTGACAGTCCTTTGCTGACTTTTCTTCGGCATAACCTTTTCACCAAATGTTTGATGACGGGACGCTCAAAACGCACACAAGTTAAAAAGATCAGCTTCAAAGCGTACCACCGTGTATATAATCACACCGAAGTATATCTTTGCGATAAAGTCTCTTCCTATTCATGCAGAGTGAATAATGAAAGGGTAGTGATTAAATCTAAAATAAAGTAAGTTACAGGGCAAAAAGCAAAACTACCGCACGCCCTCCTACCCAGGGACAAAGTCGTTATTGAGATTAATGCATCGTTAATAACAACCGTTAGGCCGGGATCACGCTGCTCATATATCATACAAAAGTCAGTCTGCAAACAGGAGTCAGCACAATGTCCGTGGTTCGAATGCCGCGTGCCAAGTTTCCTCCTTGAACTCATTGTCCTTGTGGCATTCGAATCCCGGAATTCGCGGTGACTCGCTTTCGAATCTGCTGCAGGCTGTCTTTTGTATGATGCATAAGCAGTGTGACCACGACTTCACGCGTTACCACGTATACGTGTACGTCTACGAGAAAGACTCGTCTGTTTAAACTTGGTTCGCATTTTTATTGCGCACTGTATGATGAGGAATAAGAAAAAAACCGTACCCTCTATGGCTATTGTTAGATTGACGACATAAGCCATATTAATAGCGATACATCAAACTGCAGCTAAATAAAAATTTACAGACTATGAACACGCGACATGTCTATCGAAGGTATTCATTTCTTTCCGAGGTTTAATAAGCGCACCCCCCCCCCCTCCCCCCCCCCCCCTCTTTTTTTTTGGTAACAAACTTAGTTGCGTTATCTATTGTGTAGCCCAGGCACACTTGGGGTTCACGTATATTCATAATTTCTTACTCGTCATTCCTTTATCATAAGAGCGAAGATAATTCGACAGTGCTAAAAGTGGCCATTTCTAGAAGATAGCGAGTATATTTGATTTCGGAAATACCACGAAACCCGCCGTCTAGTTCAGAAGCGAAATTGGTCGGAGGCTATTGGCACACTGGCGCCGCCACGTTTCAACTCTCGCGAGCGCGAGCAAATACATATCAATTACTGCAGCTATCTACAAGCACACTATGACGCACGCTGTAGAAGAAAGAGAGTCAAGAAACTTTTTTTCCCCCCACTATTATCAAAGGAGATAAAAATACACTTTTGATCCCAGCAAACAGCCCGGTACATAAGCCATCAACTCTCAAGGACTCGTGGAAGAGAGATCGTACGCAAACATCACAAGGTATCCCGAGGACCAGGCTGTAACGACGCATCTCGAAAATTACCCTGACGGGAACCACCCAGAATTATCCGCCCGATTCGAGGGTGTCGCTGACGTCACGAGGACGCGACGGCTCGAAACCACATAAAAGACAAGGTCTGCGCCTAACCAAATACTTTACTAGGGGCAATAGATTTTTCCTTCCCCCCTCTCCCCTTCCCAACGTCATTGCCAGAGACCCCCAGAAAGTCTTGCAGGGTCTCACAACAAGCTCGACGCCATGTACAGCCTTTCACTAAAAGTCCGACTGCCGGCTGACGCTACGATTCGATAGCGGCTATACCAATCACGCCTATTACATGCCCCGTAATCCTGCGCTTTCTTTTTTTATGCGTGGCTCGGTGGCTGGTTCAGCCTGGGATAGCGAATGCACAAAGCGGATGCACAAAGCGGATGACCGCCGTGACGATGCACTTTTTGACGCCGGTTGATTTCGCTCTGTCAGATTGTAATGCTTCGGCTCCGGTATACGATCTGTCGCTGACTTTCAGCGTGTTTGCCGCCTAGTGGCGGGTCGCAGATCCACCGACGATGACGTCGGTCGCAGGCCTTCTCTTGTAGGTGGTATCGGACTTCTCCAGCATGCTAATTGCTCCAATGTAAATGTACGCGTGTCGACTGCAACGCGTGCCCTTCGTAGCGGTGGCCTCGCCGTAAACTATCCGCGTTTTAATGTGTCCTTTTTTTTTTTCGGTTTATACGCATTGACGATTTTCAAAGAGCGCGCTGGCTCTGATCGGCTACCGTGAACCCGCCGACGAAACGCTGTAAATTATTTCGCGAAATGCACAATTTGGCGACAACCCGTGAGTCAATTCGACGGGGGAGAAGATCGGATCGGGCATAATAGGGCTTTTTTGTAGATCTATACTGCCGCATGTTTTTTTGTCTCAGAGTTCGTTCAACGAAGCTTCCTCCCCCCCCCCCCCCCCAAAAAAAAAAAAAGTAACGAAATACGTTACTCGTTACTTGCAAAATAAAGAAAAGCGTTACAAACCTACGTTACCTCAAATTTGAAAAAAAAAAAACAAATTGCGTTATCGTTAAAATACCGTATGTTACTCTTGCGTTACTTTTTATTCATAAAGTAATGGTAACAACGTTTGTTTGTTTTCTCTTTTTTCAAGGGGGGGGGGGGGGCGACAGCTTTTTTTTGACACTGGGACGAAGGCCGTGGGCGTTGGGTGTTTTCTAATGTGGGACTTTTCGCGCCGGAAAAAGTCGGGCCAAATTTTGAAGGTATGTGGAATGAGTGCAATAATGATTGGTTGGAGCCTATACCTCGTTTTAGCTCACGTCCAGACGCAGCCGACGCTGCGGGCTAAGGCGACCAATCAAACAAAGTCAAACGCGGGAGTCACTGGGCCTTTTTTGTTTGTGATCGGCTCAGCGACGGTAGAAAACCCACAGAAACACGACGAACGCCACGATGGAGTGCTTATGGCGCCGACTAATTGATGCCATCAGGTCGAGGCGTCGGCTGCGTCTGGGCTGCAACCGAAACGAAGTATAGAAAGACACAAAAACAAAAAAGAAAGCGCACTTTTTTTCAGGGCTTCGGAATATGTAACGGGCGACAAAAATACGTTACCCGTTATTTAAAGTATGTACCGTAAGTACGTCATCCGTTACTATTTTGGAAAAACAACGAGTACATTCCTACGTTACCGAAAAAAGGGGGGGGGGGGTGGGGGGGGGGGGGGTGACGTTATGAGTGGAATTCGCAGTAACCCCAAACTGGAATAAGAAAAGTGACACGCCTCCTTCTATTGCAGCTCTTCGCTTCCAATCTGTGAATACTTTCAAAAGTTCCTACAAATAAGGTTGTTGAGGAAAAAAAAAAGTATTTTTGTTCAGGAATAAATTTCCCGCCATTGCAAACGTCAAAGATTGTAACAAAAAGAACACTAATTGGCAAAATAATTATATACAATTTAAAAGATTTCTAATTAGTGAAAATAAACATAGGGTCCCCTTAGAAACTCGGTGAGGGTATCCACCCCCATTCCTTCCCCCACCTTTTCCTCCTGGGAGGCGGCCCTTTCCGGCAAAGAGCTCGATGACCAGCAGCGACTGGTTGAGCGAGCCCGCCGAATCTGGGCGGCCAACGGAGCCCTGGGCTAAAGCGGGAGACACATGTACGACGAAACCTTCCGATCCGACGTGCGGACTGTCGGAATGACCTTGGGGGGAGAGGGTTTTCGTAGCATCGGAGAGCGTTGAAAACCCTCGCCTCCGACCGTCGTATTGCGCGGTCGGACGTCGGATCGGACGGTTTCGTCGTACATGTGTTTCGCGCTTTAGGGCACCGACCAGAGACCGCAAGGTCCTTTCACTTTATCAATTAATAAAGTTTACGATGATGATGATGAGCGTCGTGGAAAGCGCCCAAATCAGTCACTATTAGGAAGTCTCGAAGCACGGGTGGGGAGGGAGCGCGAGGGTGCGCTAAAGTTCCTCCTCGTGCAGCAGGCGCGAGACGGGTGTGTCCGATAACGAGGGTGATTTTCTTATCATCAGCTTTTTCGCGTCGTCAAACCTTCCGCCTGCTACATGAGTGGGATGAGCATGAAGCGCGCCTTCAAGCTTCACGCGTGCTTTAGACCTTCCTAAAATGTTATCATTATCGCTATCTTACAATTGATATTAGTATACAACTCCGAGTTAAAAATGCCTTTGGCAAATGAAGCTTGAAGGTATGGGCGGCATAGTTGACGAGAGGAAAAAGCTAAGGCCTTCAAGGTCCACTTTGTCTTAATAAAAAGTCGACATACACCGGGGTTTTTTTTCAGAAAGAAATTATGAATTTTCGGGTGGTATAACAGATATTAGGTCAACAAAACAGATCCGGACAACGTTACGCCCGTTCTGACATCTCCTTTTAGACCACACTCTAAAAAGAAGTCTGTCCGTCTACTTTCACGCACAACACTCGGAGAGCAACGCAAAACGTCACGCTTGCATTGCTTAATGTCACAACTCAGTCTGCGTTTTTTGGCCTAAACAGATGTTTTGGCATCGCAATTTGCTGAGCTGCCTCCGTAAGTTGCACTGATTGGTTCTCCGAGTGTTGTGCGTGAAAGTAGACGCACAGACTTTTTTTTAGAGTGGTGCACCCCCTAGCCTGACTCATAAATAGTGACAGATGGGCTAATTGGTACATGACTTCTTTTGACAAAATGCGCCGCAAGACAGGGACAGAGTAAGGGAGACAACACGAAGCGCTACTTTCAACTGAATGTTTATTGAAGCAACACACACAATTTATACACCCAATCGGGCTTCTCAAGCAAGAATTCTAATTCCTTGTCTGTTATATGGACTGACGTGGCACTTATGTATCTGTCATCCACGGCAATCTAATGTTAAATGACTCGTACAGCTCTCTCGAGATTTTGCTTCTTACCTTTCCCAGAATAGCTGACCTATAAATCCGCCTCTGCTTTAAAGGTAATTTACAAATCTCAGAAGCCTTCGGCTTAAAGCTCATTTTAGATACCCGTAACACGGGGGTATACGAACCCAGTAGACGTGCCTCCCCGTGCGCGAGCTTTTTGCCTACGATAGCATTTATCGCACGCGCAGTCAGAACCTGGCGAAATGAGAGGAAGGCGTTCTCGAGGAGGAACATGATTTTTACCCTGTCACCATTGCAACTATAAAAAATCAATAACGCCCCAAAGCCACAGTTACCAGAAATATATGTTTCAATTTTGCTTTGTTTTCTTTTTCTAGCACATACAATGTCGTGGTCTCTCTGGTAAAAAAGAAAAAAACAAATAAGCAGCGAGGGCAGTTTGACGAGGCCAGGGAGCCATTACGAGGCGATGACGACGCAAAGAAAACACATTACACAGTGAACTTCATTCGCTCTACTGCGCTGAAACTTTACAGGAACCTTCAATGAGCAAATGAGTACTAAAGATTCAATCAAAGTCAGAAGTCTGCTTCATTGTACTAAAACTTCGATGATTAGCATAAAAATACCACAGCATTAAACATTACAGTTTAAAACTGAACGGAATTTTGATTGACATTTATACTACAAAAATGGGACTAAATTCATTGGTTTATAAACATCTCCCTCATAAATTTCTTCATCTGCAACTTGTGTTTGACTCCAAAGGGATTCAAACACACGGGAAAGGAATCCTTCCCTTTGCTTCCCGAAATGCGCATCACGTGGTAACGACGTCACGCTTTTGCGCGAAGCCGGGCTTACGTAGAAATTTTAAGGGGATGGGGGAGCTTTAGCTGCAGGGGCTGCACAAACGCTCCCCGCCTTCGCGTGGGATCTCTTTGCAATTGGGCGTATTTTTGTTCACGTGTGTGGCGACTCTACAGACTTTGCACTGCTAGATGCTGGAGGTGGCATCGCCTAACTTGTCGTGGCTTGCACTGTTGCGCATGTCGTCCGAGGCACCCAAAAGAGTCCTCGAGATTCACCAATGCCGCTCCTCGTACAACTGGTTTTGCATTCCACGTCAGTGGCATTGTATCCACCCATTCAAGAAACATCTTTCTTTTAGCAGAAGGCAGTTCGTCGTCTGCTGCATCTAACAGCGCTGCTGCGAAAATCGTGCATCGCCGTAACATGTACGCCTTCATTTTTTCTACTCTCGTCAGCGCACACCGAGCCTTGTTGTCGAGAGTGCGACCGCTGAATGCGTTTGATAACACTGGCACCCCTCTCGGCTCTTTGCCGTTCACGTGAATGCTTGAGTCGGGAAGGGTGTCCCCCTGGTTCTGCCGATCACGACGTCACGCATATCCCTCCCCGAAAAGCGTCCCTCGTGTGAAAAGCACATAAAAACGAACGCGGAACTGGCCTCGTAACGCACAACAAGTAAACAGGATGCGACAGAAAAAAAAATCAGTCGGAAAAATATATTCCTCGTAGATCCTTTCGAAATCCTTGACAGGTAGTCCGTCACGCACTCATCACCAGATCGTAGCGTCATCACGTTTAGCGCGCATCGAGAAGGGACAGAACCTTCATCTCCCGACCAAGGCCATATCAACATATCCGTGCGTCCAGTTCACAGCTAATGACGTGCGCCGAATGCATTGCACGAAACAACAAAATGTCCGTCCCTAGTCATCTGACTGCAGCCAACCGCACGCGCAGACCGCCATCCTCATTCCTATCGCGCGCCTCACCTCTTTTTAATCGACGCCGGTCGAAAGAGAACTTTCTTTCACAGTTGTTCCTTCTCACCAGCCCGTTTCGACTCCCTCACCCTTTTCATCTTTTTCCCCCTCGGCGACCCCCTTATCACCTATCGGCTAAAAGGTGAGCGAGAAGGTCACCGTCAGAGGAGGAGAGGGAGGACGCCGAGTATCAGTCAAAAGGAGCTGCTCCAAGGACGGCACCCCAACCGGTGCAAAGCAACCGTTTCCTGAGCATCTGATTCCGAAGCGCTTCTCGCAAGGCACTCAGGCAAACTTTGGCCGACAGAAACATCGGAGAAAATTAAGCTAGCTTTGAAGGAACACTAAAACAGGACCACTAAGGCTTGCTCCGTTACAATATCAACACCAAGCGCCGAAGGGAGGAAGTTGTACGATAAGTCGCGTTGCCTGAAGGCTTATGAGAGAGCACGCAGGCCACTGCGAAGCGATTGATGAGTCCAGCGTAACTCAGCAGACATCCATAATGATGGGAAGCCTGGAGTTTTTCACGAGGATCGTGGCTGCGGTCTACAGCTTCTTCTTCGCTCCGGACTCTGGCATCTTCAGGGATGTCCGCTTTACCGGACACGGCAAGAGAGTGCTGGTCAGTGGCTGTGACTCCGGCATCGGACTCCGAACTGCCGAGCGGCTCCACAAGGCGGGTTACCAAGTGCTGGCCGGATGCTTGTCTGACCAGAGCGATGGAGCCAAGAAGCTGTCCCTGCTGAAAGGCCCACATCCTGTGGTCGTGCTCCAGTTGGACATCACGAAGCAAGACAGCGTTCGGGAAGCGCTCAAGAAGGCGGAAGTTCAGGAGAAAGGTGAGCGGTGCTTGTTTTGCTCGTCCAATGTATGGCGAAAAGGCTATTGAAGAGAAGGAAAGGATGGGGAAAACATCCAATGCGGTCTGACAGTGCGCGCCTTTTACGCTGTCTCATTTGTGAAGGAACTAGAACTCACGAGTCCTTCACTAGTTGAAAACGTCAGGAAGGTATTTAGCAGACTCTTTTAATGGTTCGTTTATTAATGGCGTTAAAGAGTTAAGAAAGAAAATTATACCTGTAGAAATAAAATCATACGTTCCCAAGTTCAGTCACAAAACCTCGGCGTACTTGCCTCTAATGTGTGAGAATGATCTTGTAACCTCCATAAATTCAATGTCTATAACAAAGTCATCAGGTATACACAAAATACGTGTGCGAGATTTACGTTATATTATATATCATCTAAAACAAGTTCTACTTAAAATCATTAACGGTTCTCTTACTACAAGAAACATTTCTAAAGAGCCAAAAGTTGCAGTAATTAGGCCTCTTTACAAAGGCGGTAATAAAAAGGATTTAGGGAGTTACCGACTGATATCAATATCGCCAGTAATTTCGCATATCATGGAAAAATGGGTTCAGACAAATGTGAATACCTTCTGTAAAAAATGTTCTCCTATTACTGAATCGCAGTACGGGTTTCCGAAAAATAAAAAGACAACCGCACTTTTGGAGAATTTTTCGGACTGCATCAACGATATATTAGATAACAATAAAATTGCTCTTTTTTATTCCTAGATATATCGAAAGCTTCCGATATCATCGATCCTACGTTACTTTTAGGAAAACTTGAAAGAATGGGTTTTGAAGGACCATTGTATGATTTTTTTCCATGACTACCTCACAGACAGATTTCAGTTGGTGAAAACAGAAAATTGTGTTAGTAGTAAACCTCGGGTTCAGTGCGGACGTGTACCTCAAAGGAGCACTTTGCACCCGTTGCTATTTAACATTTACATAAATTAGTTAAATCTTTTACCGCTCCAGTCTAGAATCTTTTTATATGCAGACGATATAGTTCTACTATTACTATGTGACATGTACGAATACGCAATTTCAATATTTCAAAAGGACGCACACATGCTATTGCGGTAGTTTTCTGCCAATATTATTTCAATAAATAACCACAAAAGGAAAATTATGTGTTCCCGTAATCGCCATAAACAGGTGAAGCTAATGGCAGGTATTTATTTAAATTTGGGGCATGGCCACTCTTGTCAAAGTAATGCACTTCCATACGAACAATCTGTAAAATAATGAGGCATATTTTTTGACAAACATATTTTTTGAAATTATCAAGTAGAATTTATTAAAAAAAAAAAAAGGCTTCGCGTAGTATCAGCGTAACTTCACCGGTTAAAGAGCGTTTGTGGTATAAGTGTTAGGAAAACTGTTCTTATGGTCTAAGGAGAGTCGATCTTGCGATACAGTATTACTGTTTTCGGCCAATGTGCAGGAAATAAAAAGCTAGGAATGGACAGACTACTCAAAGAGATTGCGAGTAACGTTGCGTACGGAACCACGTTTGACAACCTTACCTAGTAATTGATATAAAAGTGAATGAACTAAATATAATGTTTTCTTTTTTAACTGTATGAATATGTAATATTAACACGGCATTACTACGATAAGAGCTCGAAAATTGAGCTCAAAAAGAGAAATCTAAGGTGCACAGAGAGTTACGTAATACCCAGAATACTTACGAACTACGGAAAGAAAATAAAACGGCATTATATTTCTTCCCTTTTCGATAAATTACCAGATAATTTGAGTAGTATATCATCCATCCGAACGGCAAAGAAAGTTTTAAAGAAGTGGCGTCTAGAATGTAAACCCTGATTTCCTGTTGTTTAGTGCTTTTTTTTCTTTTTTAGTGTAATGCGATGTTGACGTTCAATTGTTCATTATGGTATGTTTCACGTGAGGTCGCATGGTGTTGAGAATCTGTTTGTAATTCAGTGTTCAGCGATTTTGTTTTCTGTTTCATTACTCTATTTATAGGGTTACTTGTAATACTGTGTCCTATCCCTTCTACATATAAATGTTTTGGTCTGCCTGGTCCTACGCACCAGCTATATCTTCTTTGCTTCTGTGGGCCAGTTACCCTAAGTGTTTTTTTTTGTTTTTGTTTTTGTTTTTTTCGAAGGAATAAAAAACGTTATTATTATTAAAGCTGTCCCACCTCCGCCACGAGCTTTTCTAGCTTCGATAAAACTTCGGCCTCTCGCGAGCTTTGGGTGTGCACGCGCAGGCAAAGCACGATTGAAGGCAAAGCCCGGCAAAGGGCGTGCGAGAGACCGGGCATTACAAATAGACACCTTGCCGTTCTGATTCTGTCAGGGACTATTGACACGCACCAGAGACCGATTGTAGCTGTCACTAGAGGTTGGAATATTAAAAATAGAAATGGCGTGTCACAAACATATTTTACAAAAGACGGCCCGGTTCAAACTGAAGGCAGAGAGTTGTAAGGAAAGAAATACGAGGCTTTGATAAGCCGAGTAGATATAAACCGACGCGGATGCGTGCTAGCATCATGGTTGAACTCATTCTAATAGCATACATTGCATTACTAACGCTTTGATTTGCAGAAATGACCTTCAGAATTTCCATTGGGTGGTGCCAACTAAACACTAATAAACAAAAATAATTTAAAGACGTTTACAAATTTCTGTAATGCGAAATTAGAGCGCCGCTCTTGAGGTATCTTGATTTTGCTATACACCGTGCTAAACAAATTCACTTTCACTCTCATCACTCTCCTCACATACTGGTTCTGCACCCTCCTCCTTTTCCTCCTTCGTACCCCCCTCCATATCCTCCTCCTCCTCCATACCCTCCCCTCCTCCTCCTCTGTACCCTCCCCTACTCCCACAGTTTGCCCGCTAAATTTAGCCGGAAAATTGACGCCCCTTGACCTCAATACCAATTCAGTTTCCCCGCTAAATTTAGCGGGGAAAATGACGTCAGAAGACTTCATGTCACGCCAACTATGAACAAATTCAGTTTCTCCACCAGATTTAGCGAAAAAATTGACGTCACGTGACCTCAACACCAATTCAATTCCACGCTAATTTTAGCGGGAAAACTGAATTTGTGTTGAGGTCATGTGACGTCAGATTTACCGCTAAATTTAGCGGGGAAGCTGAATGCGAAGTGTTGCATCATGGGACGTCACAGACCTAAGCACCAATTCAGTTTCTTCGCTACATTTGGCGGGGAATTGAATTGGTGTATAGGTCTGTAACGTCCCGAAACGCAACGCGCACGGTTACGCCGACGGTGACGTCGACGCCGCAAAGCACGGGAACGAGCGCCCAAGAGCTGCGCTCCGATACACAACAGCTGGGCTATAAACCATATTAAACCAACTAGCTCAGCTCCAACCAGTAGTTCAGAATTGTCATATGGTAAAAGGTTCCTTTCATTCTCATCTCCGGTATGTTTGGAACAGACTGCTAACTCGTGGTCATGGTTTAGTTTTCCGCATCCCAGGAACATAGCTCTGAGTTGGTTGAATTCTATCTCAATAAAAGAATTAATTATTAAGTTTTTCTTTATATGTTTACAGGACTTTGGGGTTTGGTGAACAACGCCGGAGTCTGCGTGCTGGGCGAGTTCGAGTGGATGACACAGGAGCAGGTCGAAAATACCTTCGGGGTCAACGTCCTGGGAACTCTGCGATTGTCCAAAGCCTGCCTGCCTTACATCCGCAAAAGCAAAGGTGAAAACAAATTTACATCACGCATTCCTTTGCCCAGTTCGTTCTGTGTCAAGCGCGTGTCACTCATGCTTTCCTTGCATTCGCAGAAGCAGAAATGAACTCGTACGGGAAGCGTGTCCTTGCCTAGTGTAATGTGTGTGGTGTGCTTGTCATCCATGCTTGCGGTTCAAGAGGAGCCGAGCAATTCGAAAGCTGGCGTTGCAAGAAAAAGATCGTAGAAGATCCTTCATTTTGCCGCCTTTTCACTGAGGTAGCGTGTAAGTGATGTTTGTTTTATGAAAAACTGTTGACGACGTCGCCTTATCAGTGGCGCTCGGATCAGAAGCAGCTACCATTTCGTTTCCCTCACTCGCTATCGCTGCTGAAGACATTAGCTAGGGGACCAGAAATCAACCTGCAGACTCTTCATCTGAACGTCTGAACATCTGCCTCTTGCTCTGCTTGCCTTTTTTGAACAAACTTCAGGGGGCAATATAATGCAGTATAGGCGCGAAGGACAGGTTCGGGGAGAATCAACGAGTCCACATATACAATTCACCTTCTCGCAGTTATCTGAAAAAGGTAGTACCGCTCTTTTTTTTTCTTTTTTTTTTACTTTCATTGACAGATAAGACATATCACTAATTTCCGACGCCGTATTTTATTATTTAGGTTTTGATAATTTTTGACATTCTTCTGTGCCGCTCTCTAGTTCAACCATAAGCTCATAATTGCACAGTTAGTCGATCAAGTTCTTCGGCTGATCATACCCTTATTGTTTTTTGATCACCACATCGTTAGTCCGTCGCTTGGCTAGACGCAAAATAAAACAAAACTAAACAACGAACGACTGAGAAAGAAAACAACGCCAAAACTGAGAGAGGCGTTTCTCTCTTCCTGAATTCGCTTCCTTCAAGTTTTCCTGCAATAGACCTCCTTCCTAATGCATTTCATTAGTGCGTGCAAGATGCCACTGGAATTTATTTGGTTGGACACTCTCATTCTTTATACACCGTGGGTTCATTCACCGGGGCTGATGACTTGGTGTAATTATCAAATGCCGGGCATCAACCAGGTATTTCTTTCAGGTTTCATCAGGACCATGTTTCAAGCGCTCGTTGGAATACTAGATCAATCGCGTTATCAGCGAGAGCACATCGCTTGCTCGGCAAGGAGTTCTCGAATCGTGAAAATATGCTCTGGACAGTGGCGTAGCCAGGGGGGGGGGGGGGGGGGGGGGGGGGTGTTCAAGGGTCGACCACTCCCCGAAATTGTGTGGTTTTTTTCTTACCCATTTGCCCTTTCCCGTGTCAGTTTCTTTTTCTTTTTCGTGCCTCGCCGTTTTGTTGTGGCATAAAAAAAAAATCCTGTTCCTCTTTCTGTTCGACAACCCACTACGGCGAGGGGCCGGGCCCATTACATTCCAAAGCAAAGCAAAGCGAAGACGACGACACTGTCCGTGGACTGCGTGAGAAGCATAAGTTTGGCTTCGGCTCTCTGAAGAGCTTTCGCCGAACTCGGCGGTGTTTGTAGCTGAAGTCAGTCTTCAGGCTCGCAGATGCGAATGGCTCAGCACCCGACATCATAAAAGCCGCGAAATCATGACCTCGAAGGACGCTGACCTCACCTCGGAGAATACAGGCGGCTTGACTAAAATTCTCCTACCCTTTGAGTTCCAATGACTCGACGACAATTTCAGGGCAGCGAAACAAAATTCCAAAAATAGCAATACTTTGACTTTGTACAATAATGAGAAAACAGGACGACGAAATGACAAAGAGCTCAGCGTTTTTTTTTTATTTGTTATGTTCGTACCGTCTTCCATCTTTTTAGGATTTACTCGTCTGTACTCCTTTAGTTTCAGTAATACACCAATCAAAATGTAAAAATATAAAAAAACATCCCCCTTAATAATAAAAAAAAAAGAAGAAGGCGAGAGAGAAAGTGCAGCATATGCACCGTGTAAGCAACTTTAGAATTGCCTTAGTCACTTGGTTTCAAAGCGTACCTGGTATTTCTTTAATCGTTGCAGTGGGTAATGTTTATAATCTTGCGTTAAGCACATGAGACGGGAAAGTTCCTTTAAGTATATAGACTTTCGAAAAGTAGTTCAATAGCTAAGCTGTCGCTTGTCGCTTTTCTCAAGAATGATTATTGACCTATAACTTCAGGCGTACCATCAACGTCTCCAACGGAGCCGGCACGTTCGCGTCAGGCAGCATCGTCCGCCCTAGGCGAGAGCGATGTTGTGGCCAACGACGTCGGTCTCCATGTTGCAAGTCTTGACTCCGAGCAAATCTCCAGCCTGTGCGGAGCACTCGTTTCGCTAAATAAACTGCCTGGGAAAGTTCTGGTTTGGACAGAGATGCGGAGGGACCTCACCGCTTAGCGCGTCTGAGCGGAAGAGGCAACTTGCCTTTTCGCAAAGGCCTTGAATCTATATAATATAAACCGCCGGACGCAAATCCTGGCGGCCATCTTGCCCGTTAGCACCGCTGAAGCGGAACGTTGGTTCTCCAAACTTCGAAGACTGAAGACATACCTGAAAGCTTCAACGTCCCAGGAGCGCTAGCTACTCCGTTCTAAGCTGCGACTAGAAGCTCCGACTTCAGCGCGAGCTCGCTGGCTTTTGCAGTGCATTGATTGCGCGTGCCTGCACGTTCACACTTGTGTTAGCAAAGGCAGAATGCTCGCGCTGAAGGCGGAGCTTCTAGTCTCAGCTTAAGGGTGAACGGAGTATTGGGGTTGCGCTTCTGAACATTCTCCGAACATCTAAGCTAGGCAATAGTAGTCCCTGGAGATGAGGAACAAGGGGGACAAAGGACAAACACAAAACTCCAAACACAGCTAAATGACTAATGCGTGACCGAAAAGAAAAATGTTTTCCGGTGGCGCACCAGTCACCTAGCTGTGTTCGGAGTTTTGTGTTTGTCCTTTGTCCCCCTTGTCCACTTGTCCCGGGATTATTATTGTCCGTCTTGTCCAGCTCGCTTGCACCTTTGCATTTATTGCATTATCATCCAAGTCAACCATAAAAAAAGTCTTCTCGCTTCTTTCTATTGACAGACGGCGGTTTCCACTAAATCTTTAGACCCCACAAAATGATAGGTACCGGTACTTTTCTCTGCCACTTTCTCGTAAAACGACAACGAAGAACGGAAAGAACCCGTAACATGACCATAGCACAATAATTTTTGTAAATTGTGATCCGCGCAGAAAGAATGAGCGTGACGCTTCACTTGCCCATTGCCCCAGTGTGCATTGCAGTTATGTTTAATCGTATTCTACATTTCGCTATTCTCTGGCACCCTTCCGTATTTCTCAGTCATTGGATACCCGAGCGTTCCGCAGAGAAGTGCACGCACCGGAATATTTTGTGAGGCTCTCTGGACTTTTTTGTTCAATGCCCATTATTGTATTTCATGACTGCGTGTTTTCGTTGTTCGCCATTAAAGTTCCCCATCTTAAAGATTGGACGAGGGAGATGTGGCAACATTTTCGAATTTTTGTTTTCTACGAAAAAGGAAAATAGATACTAAAATTGTCTTTCGAACGGCTTGAGGAAAGAAAAACACCCACTGAAAAAACAAATGTCCTGGCTACGCCACTGGCTCTGGACATGACGGAATTTCATTGTCTCTTTAGGACGACTGGTGACCATCACGACCGTGATGGCCGTGTCCAGTTTCCCTGGAATGAGCGTCTACTGCGCCAGCAAGTTTGCCCTGGAGACCTTCTGCGACGTCCTCAGAATAGAACTGTCCAGGCACGGCGCCTACGCGAGTGTCATCCGACCGGGAGACCTTGTCAAGCACACCAGGATTCTGGAGGCTCAAAAGTCACACGCTCAGGTGAGATGCCTACCCAGGAAGCATGCCAGAAAAAAAAAAAAAACCCAACTTAGAACTACTTCGTTTCAATTTATCTGCGAGCGAAGCCAAAGCTAGAAGCGCGAGACCAGCGCTTTGTGCGTTTCACCCCAGCTTGCACGCTCGAGCAAAGCCTGAACGCAAGGAGCTTCCGTGCACGCGCTTCCAGCTTCCAGCGTTGGGCCTAATACGATTCTTCTCCCAAGCGTTAGATAGTGCCGAAGTTTTTTTTTTTCTTCTTTCTTTGGCGTTTTGATGGCTTTATTTTTTTTATTTTTTGCTCGTCAGATATTTGCCAAATTGCTAGACTTGAGCCAAAATTGTTAGGCATTAGCCAAACAACTCACAGTGAAGCCTTGATCCGGCACATTTTTGGCAATTTGAGCCCAAAGTTGCCACGTGAAAAACTGAACACTCAAAAGTGCAGCCTACCTCTGGCACTTATCTGGCGATTTAAGCCCAAAAAATACCAAATCACAGTCACACTACCTGCGGTGAAGCTGCTTAGACTAACGTTGGAACTTGTTTGGCGAATTAGGGAGAATATACCTAGAACATCAAGTTTGGCTTTATGTCAGCTTCTTCGAGATTGCGATGCCCTAAATTCCAAGACAAAGACAAAAGTATGACCCAAAAAATTGTGGTACCTACCTCATTACTAGGACTGGACAATTGATCGATTAACCTTCCAATTAACTAATTAAGACTTGAACTTTGAGCACTTCTTTTAACCGGCCAATCAGTAATATTCATGGCATGAAAGGTTCTGTGGAAAATAAAAAAAGGCCTGCTTGATTAGTTGGTGCTCATATTTTCACTGTAACAGGCAACACCGTTCTCTTCGAAGATAAAGCACTTTAGTATACCACTTGGATGTCATGAAATGAAATTATAAGGTTAAATATTACTATATAATATTTTATTTATTAAAATTGTTTACTCCTGTTGCATATTTGTCGGTTGTAACACGACAAATTCCAAATTAGGATATACGAACTCTCATTGACGACATAGTATAATCAACAAAACAAAAATCTGTAGTACTGACACATTCTCTAGGTCTTTAGAAAATGTGCTTCACACACTTTCAAATGGCCTGGAGCTTAATACAGCAGATTAATCGATTGAGGGGTGACAATCAACCGGGTTAAAAGTTTTAATCTACACCCGGCTCTCCTGATTACTTTACCGGCGTTTTTGTTTAGTGCATCAAGGTAAGACAACCACTCGTGTTTGCGCTAAATCTTTTGTTGGGGAAAACCAAAGTATGTTCGCGTACTTTGCATATAGCGTATAGCGACACGCTACTAATGGGACATGTACCATAGCAATATCTGGGGTCCGCATACAGCCCGTGGAAATGTCTCTGAGATTGAACATCTTTGTACCACAACATACGGCTACCAGTCACCGCTGTCGGAGAGAGTATGTTTATTGTACTACGAAAACTCGCCATATTCGGACATCCTTGAGGTTGACAACTTCGCGATAACAACAACTGTCATTTCCTTCATGAGGCTCGACTTCAAGGCTGCGGGGGCAAGCTTGCGTAGGTAATTGCGTAGATTTTAAAGAAAGAAAGAGAGAGAGAGAAAAATAAATAAAGGAAAGATGGGGAGCCTAGTCTGAATGTAAACATATGCTGATTGTCGTATACTCGAAGGAAAAGGAAGGTGAACAAGAATGACTGGGCGAGGCATGACCACGAGCAGTCTTGCACACGTTACTAGAAAAAAAAGTTAACGATTACAATTACAATTACACTAAGTTAAAAAAAAGATATTAAATTAGATTATTTGATTACTCGAGTAGAAGAGTAATCGGCCGTTACTTGAACAAGTAACCGTTACTTTCTCGATTCCTTCAAATTTTCAAAATGATAGGTTGTTCTGCCAGTTTGAAAACGATTCTTTCGTGCCGTCCACTATCGAATGACATAGAATCACCAAATTATATTTCTCATCTCCTTATACACTTCTGTTGGTAAACAATCCTCGTGTGAGACACTTTGTTCGAGAATTTCTTGGTAGGAAACTTTTACAAACAAAACTGAGGAGAAAGATTACTCTTGCAATTAATTCTTAATAAATGTGTTCAAACGATTACAGAATTGCTCCTAAAAGCAGTTTATTACAAGTTATTTGATTACTAGAAACGAGTATCGTAGAATTCTGCCCGTAAGCCATAAGTATACAAAGCGCACAACTGCGTTGTGTCCCCATGTACGGCTAGCACGACTAATCTCGCCGCTGCGCTTTTTTTTTTTCTCCGCAGGACATGTGGAACGCCATGGACAGCGAACAGCAGAGCCTCTACGAGCCCTACATGGCGGCCTTCATCAGCGGTCGTGCCAACAGCGGAGGCATGCTGGGCACCGAAGCGCTGGACGACTCTCCGGTCTTCGGCCACATCGAACACGCGCTGGGAGCGGCCCGACCTCGGGCCCGCTACATGAGCGACAAGAGCCTGTGGCCAGTCTTCCTGCGGTTCCTGGCCCTCCTACCCACCACCCTGTCGGATGCCCTCCAGTCCCTCTGCTACCGCGTCATCTTCCTCCACTACGGCTCCCAGTTCGCCGAGAAATCTACGACGGAGAAAGTTCGATAAGATGACGGCTGACGTGCGCCTTCGACCGGTGCAGCATCGCCCAGAATGATCGAAACTCGCGAACGACCTCCTCTCTCTCCATGGAACGTCATCAGAGTCAGATGGTGCCAACTCGGCAATGAACCTCTTTCGAGACACCATCGAACCGCATTGGCAGTCGCCATTTCTCGGACTAGGTGGCAAAAGCTACCGCCCGTTAACAAAGGGTATAGATATTAACATCTATCCATCCATCCGGGCACAAAGCTTGGGATTGGATCCGAGTCCTCAGAAAACCTCAACCCTAGTTCTCAATATGAGCTGAGCCGAGTTCACGCCGAACTCTGGTGCAGCCCTCGTGTCCGTTACATGCTCAGAGTACGTGCCCATGGCGCGAGCTCTTCTTAAAAAAGTGGCTAGGGTACAAAATTGTTTTCGAGGTCGCCCGGTGCAGAGTGAAAATCCGCATAATCATCATGATCATCATCATCATCAATTGGACCCGAACCCGCACAGGCCTTGATTATCCTAGGTTGTGTGTACTGCCACAAGAGGTCTTGCCCGGCGACGGTCAACCGCAGTGTCTGAACAAGATGCAGCTGTGATAGCTTTGTTCTCTTTCAACGAGAGAGACGCTTCGAGGAGTGCGTAGATTGGTCGGTGCCGTCAGAGGACAAGAGAAGAAAGAGGTCTGCCCGAGTGCCTTTCTCCGAAGAGTGGCCAACGACGAGGAGATTATTGACTAGGTATCTCGAGTCACGGTGGACGCTCGTGCGAGTGAGGTGCTGCAGGCCGCAGATAAAAAGAACAATCGTCTGCGAGTGGACTATATATGGTGGCTTGAATCGCCGATTAGAGTGACTTCAGAAGGATGCGAGGGCTACGGGCCCTTACGTGCCACATTGTGCTTGACGCTGGCCGTCAGGGCTTCAGCACTGTGTTTTATAGTTATCCCAGAGGTCGCTCGAAGCGACCCCAGGGGAATACGCGAAACGGGTACTTCTCTATTGTGAGGAGTTGTTTCGCTCCGTCGAACATACAAATAAAAACGTCATCTGACTCGCGTTACCCAGTTTGTCTACATTTTTGCACCAGTTTGTTAGTACGATACTGTAAAATTTAAGACACTTAAAGGACCGGTGCAACGATATTCAATTGGAATGTTTTTCACTCTACACGAGCTTACTGGCACACCTGGGGCTCAAGGATAGTCACACGCAATGCCATTGGCCAAGAAACTCCTTTGTTGCGGTGTAATTTCAGGCACAAAAGCGATCATTTTCATTCAATCTCTCCTTTGCAAAATTTGATGACGTAACTCGGGTATCGCAGTACACCCAAGTGACGATATTTGAATGCGGTTCATAGATTGGACCCGAGCATTGCGTGGGCACTCGACTTGGGCTCGTGACAATTGCTAGCTCGAGAAGCATTCGGGTTGTGACCCGTGTCCAATCGCTGCAACGACGGCAACAGCCGAGCCATAACAATGTCTGGAACTCAGCGCGTGTCCTGCGCTTTGCCAACCCCAGCGCGTGGCTATGATCAACACTGGCGGCATATAATCGGCTCCAGATCACGTGGCCGCTTGTTCTGGCTGCGAGTTGAGGGGATGAACGCTGCTCGTTTTTCTTAATTTTTTTTCTTGGACTTCTATTGCGTGGGTTGAAAAACGAACGCGTGTTTCATAGGTCATTAACGTTAGGGATACGTTTTAAGCGGTATTTGCGCGAAGTACCAATATTGTTGCATCGCTCCTTTAAAGAGCAATGGCCTTTTTTAATGTAACATTGAAATCAGATAAATGAAATAGGATCAAGGATATCATGTTCTTATGAACTTTTGATACTTCTTAAATACTCAAACCCTTTATTTTCGCTGTCCTAATTTTTCGCGAATTTCATTTCATTCTATTTATTATATGTCTCTCAGGGCCCGAAGACATTACAGGGAGGAGTGGGGCACAGTAAATAGAACAAAGCAAATAACAATGAAAAGGCAAAAACTACACGAAATAACTACTAAACATCATTTAACAGGTTTGTAATCAAATGAAACAAATATCAGTGAAAAGGCAAACAATACACAAACTTACTACTAAACATCATGTAAGAAGTTAGTAATGGCAATCTTAAATTTATCTGAGGCAGTGATTGTAACGATGGCTGCGGGAAGGCGGTTCCAGTTAATCGAGGTTTGAGGCAAAAAAGAGGCATTAAAGGTAGATGGGCTGCAATGAGGGATCCCAACTTTAATAATCGCTGCGTGATGATATGTAAAATGGTTAAGAAAATAGTGCTTGGCGGAGAGGGATAAATCTTATGAAACAGGCATAGGCGGGATATCTTTCGACGACGAGAAAGAGTGGGCAAGGATAGAGATGCTTTCATTAAAGTGGTGGTAGCTGTGCGGTGATAGTTAGAAAGTATAAAACGAGTGGAGTGGTTTTTAATGGATTCTACGGCAGATGCAAGGGTGATACCAGGGTTCCAGATTGAGGTGACATATTCAAGTTTAGGGTGAATTAAGGTTTTATAAATGAGAAGCTTTAATGAAAGAGGGGCAAGAAAACAAGTTTCTTTTGATGTATCCTAATAATTGATTAGCGTTTTTCGTGACATAGTCGACATGAATATTCCAGGACAGATCCTTTGAAATCTGAACATCGAGGTATTTGTAGGAGGACACGGGAAGGAGTGTAGAGTTGTTGATGGAGTAGGAAGGGCAAATGTTAATTTGACGAGAGACACACATGGATTTACAATTAGAGATATTTAGTGCCATAAGCCAGTCGTTACACCATTGGGTTACATTGTTAATATCGGTTTCAAGAGCAGAGATGTCAGAGTCGTTAAGGATTTCTTCGTAAATAACACAGTCGTCAGCAAAAAGGCCAATAGAAGAGGAGACACGGGTAGGGAGATCATTAATATGCATAAGAAATAGTACTGGACCGAGTACAGAACCTTATAGGACACCGGAATTGACAAGCGAGTATGAAAATTAGTTCCGTTGACGTGGACAAACTGTAGACGGTTGGTCAGAAATGCGCCTATCCAAGCGAGAACATATGGACACATGTTAAGGCTTCTAAGTTTATGGAGAAGAAGGGCGTGAGGAACTTTGTCAGAAGCTTTGAAAAAATCAAGGAATATGCAGTCAGTTCTGGAACCCTTGTCAAGTGTGACATTGAGATTATCTGTAAAGGTAAGAACTGGGTTTTGCATGAGTAAAACTTCTGAGAACCATGGTGTGATGTGTTAAAGAAATGGTTAGAATCCAGAATGTTTGCAAGCTGAGAGTAAATGACGTGTTCAAGGATTTTGCATGGTATACTTGTTATGGAGATGGGACAGTAGCTAGATTTTGTTTATCGCCACCTTCGTGTACAGGAATCACCTTCTCCACCTTCCAATCCAATGGCAAGACACTATGTTGAAGCGACTGAGAAAAAATCTTGGACAGGATAATGCTGGAATACATTTTAGTGTTTTTCAAAAATTCTG
Organism: Ixodes scapularis; assembly: GCF_016920785.2. Lineage (NCBI taxonomy): Eukaryota > Metazoa > Arthropoda > Arachnida > Ixodida > Ixodidae > Ixodes > Ixodes scapularis. Next base: position 70,449 of record NW_024610227.1, on the reverse strand, counting down.
TGTTAATGTTATCAGTACCTATAGGCAGAAGACATTTATACGTTATCGATAATCTTAGCTATTCCTTCACCATCTACAAGAACAGGATACATTGGCAAGAAATCACAGGCGGTAAATATAGGGAAACAAGAACTTACTGGAATAGAGAAAGATTTAGTAAACTCTTCATTTAAAACGAAAAAGCACTGATTATTGGATAATTCATCTCCGTCAGCATCCCTAAGCGTTATATTGACAGACAAATAGGAATTAATAACCTTCCAATATTGACACGGGTTATTTAACAACAAGGAGGGTGACATGTATCATTAAAATAATGGGATTTTGCATCTAGAAGTGCTTTTTTATACACACCAGCTGCAGGGAGTACGCCGACCATCGCTGATCGTTGTCTGATAGTTTCGCAGCACGAAATAGTCTTTTTTCTTTTTTTGTTGTTGTTTGCTAGCTAGTCTTTTTAAAAACACGTTATACCAGGGATATTCAGGAGAGGACGAAATAATGCGAAGTGGCACGTGCGCTTTCATGAGGTACGCAACTTGTTCTTTAAAGAAACACCAGTTATTCTCAACTGAGCGCTCGTTAAAATGCGAATTGGCACGTGCGCTCGTTTCATTAATAGGAACAAAGGTTCATATTGATGAAATAAAAATCAGCTCGTGCATAATCAGAAACTCGCTTAATTTCTTTTGACCTAAGGCATGTAGGTAGATCTAAGGAAAAATGCGATAAGGAATGATCACTAAGACCTGGCAAATGGGTTAATGAAGAGGTGAGCTCAGGCGATGTTGTTAAGATGAGGTCTAAAACAGAAGAGGTCGAGGCAACAATACGCGTAGGTTCGGTAACCATTTGTGAGAGATTAAAATCAATACAAAAGTTCACGAATTCCTCGCACTCAGACGAGAAAGAATTAAGAAGGACAGAAGCATCTCACCAAACTATGGAAGGATAATTAAAATCGCTCAAAAGAATGACTTCAGCATTTGGAAAAACGAACAATGACGGTGTTGATTGCATCGTGAAGTTTAGAAACAAAAGAGTCACTTCTAGGGGGAGGGCGATAACACGCGCCTAAAATGTATTTCTTGTTTTTTCAAGTTGAGACCAACCCACACAAGCTCCAATTCAGATACCACGTTGATATGAAATGACGGTATGTTTTCCGATACCGCAATCAATACTCCGCCACCGCCTCTTTTAGATATGAAAATATTTCTGACAATTTAATATCTCGCTGTTAAGTATCTTGCCTGATAACCAGGTCTCAGTAAAAACAACAACGTCAGCATTAGAAGAATCAATAATGGAAGATAAGTCACCGTTCTTGTTCATAACGCTTCTAATGTTAGTAAAAATAACAGGAATAATATTTGTAGAAGTGATAACATCACAGCTTCCACCCCTCGCTGCATGTTAATGCGGAGTTTGATTGGGATTAGAGGCATTATGTGGAGGCAAATTAAAGTGTGGTAGAAAAGTTGAACGAGAGTTGGAAGCTCCGGTATTATGTTCAAATGAAGTGTGCTCCGGCTCCCGGGAGTTCAATTCAATAACAGAGTCAGAGGCAGGTACTTAGACATAGCATTTGTCTCCAGTGAGTAACTTGTCAAACCGCAGTTTAGAAGGCTGACTCCTTGTCCTCGCAAACTGGAGCAGTTTTCACCGAGCTAGACGCACCGAGGGGATAAAATCTTCACTTACTGAGAAGTTGGTGCCCTTGAATTTATAGACATTTGAAAGCACCGCCTCTTTGTCTTTGTAAGAAGCCATTTTAACAATAATTGGGCGACACCGTTTCTGATTGAATTGGCCAAGGTGATGAGCTCTTTCGATACATGACGCGGGAAGTTGTAAACCTAATCTTTCGAGGCATACATCAAGGACAGTCTTTTCGGATTGGACCCATGACTCTACCTCAGTATCTTGGAAGCCAAAGAAAAGAAGGTTAGCCCGTCGCGCTCGGCTCTCAGCGTCATCACAGCGTGTTTTTAGCTGAGATATCTCGGCGGCTGCAGACTCCGTCAAGTGAGCAGAACTGACGCTGCTGTTTACGCCGGTTGATTTTGTAGCGGAAAGGTCATTTTCTAACTGGTTGATCCGTGTTGTGAGCGGATTTAGTGATTCCTCGGTGCCGCTTTGTTTTACTTTTAAGTCTCTAACTTCCTGGAGGATGCTATTTTGGCCTGCCTCAAGTGTCGTTGCAATATTAAGAACTTTATTTAGTAGAGCTTCTTGTTCTTTGGTCATTGGCCCAGGGTTAGACTCAATATCCCCACTGAGTAGTAAGAGCACCCTGAATCTAACACTGTCGACATATGTAGAAATGAGCAGGCAATCTTGTACAGGTCTATAGACGCTTTACGCACGCGCCAGATTACAGCCGCCATTGCCGACCTTCTCTTGTCTTACCAAAATGCTGAGCCACTGAAACGGGCGTTGATGAGCCTCCACAAAGGTCAACGCTGAGGAGAAGGACGCAATAAAATCTAAAATGACAATGACCTGGCCTTCAATGATGAAGTGAAGTAAACGGAATAAGAGTAAACAAAAACTGAAGGTCAGTTATGGCGGCGCCCATGCACATCTACTGCAACGCGTCTATACATTCGAGATACAACTTAAAGCATGCCTTGGGCCCGGCAGCACAAAACAACAGAAGTCATTCCCTTTGAATTCAAAATGTTCAAATTTACCAACTTGAAACGAGACGACGAAAAACTTAGGCATCTTGATGGTGCCGTTGCTGCCAGGCCCACTGACAAAGCTGACGGAAGCAGGCGCTTTTCTTCTCGGTGGCGCTGAGGTCGCGGTGATGGTAGAAGTGTAACGGCACCGTAGGGAGCGGCGCCGCAGTGGACGCGCTTTTTGGCACAACCCACAAAGAGTACGCTTCTGATGACGAGCACGATTTTCCAGCAGGATCCACGGAAGTAGATGATGTGATGTTGCAGCCGATGATATTGTTCCCGTCGCCGGTTGGCGTAGGCCATGACGGGACCAGGAAAGGGAGCAGCAGCTGAAACGAGACGACGAAAAACTTAGGCATCTTGATGGTGCAGTTGCTGCCAGGCCCAATGACAAAGTTGACGGAAGCAGGCGCTTTTCTTCTCGGTGGCGCTGAGGTCGCGGTGATGGTAGAAGTGTAACGGCACCGTAGAGATTGGCGCCGCAGTGGACGCGCTTTTTGGCACAACCCACAAAGAGTACGCTTCTGATGACGAGTACGTTTTTCCAGCAGGATCCACGGAAGTAGATGATGTAATGTTACAGCCGATGATAGTGTTCCCGTCGCCGGTTGGCGTAGGCCATGACGGGACCAGGAATGGGAGCAGCAGCTGAAACGAGACGACGAAAAACTTAGGCATCTTGATGGTGCAGTTGCTGCCAGGCCCACTGAAAAAGTTGACGGAAGCAGGCGCTTTTCTTCTCGGTGGCGCTGAGGTCGCGGTGATGGTAGAAGTGTAACGGCACCGTAGGGAGCGGCGCCGCAGTGGACGCGCTTTTTGGCACAACCCACAAAGAGTACGCTTCTGATGGCGAGTACGTTTTTCCAGCAGGATCCACGGAAGTAGATGATGTAATGTTACAGCCGATGATAGTGTTCCCGTCGCCGGTTGGCGTAGGCCATGACGGGACCAGGAAAATGAGCAGCAGCTGAAACGAGACGACGAAAAACTTAGGCATCTTGATGGTGCAGTTGCTGCCAGGCCCACTGAAAAAGTTGACGGAAGCAGGCGCTTTTCTTCTCGGTGGCGCTGAGGTCGCGGTGATGGTAGAAGTGTAACGGCACCGTAGGGAGCGGCGCCGCAGTGGACGCGCTTTTTGGCACAACCCACAAAGAGTACGCTTCTGATGGCGAGTACGTTTTTCCAGCAGGATCCACGGAAGTAGATGATGTAATGTTACAGCCGATGATAGTGTTCCCGTCGCCGGTTGGCGTAGGCCATGACGGGACCAGGAAAATGAGCAGCAGCTGAAACGAGACGACGAAAAACTTAGGCATCTTGATGGTGCAGTTGCTGCCAGGCCCACTGAAAAAGTTGACGGAAGCAGGCGCTTTTCTTCTCGGTGGCGCTGAGGTCGCGGTGATGGTAGAAGTGTAACGGCACCGTAGGGAGCGGCGCCGCAGTGGACGCGCTTTTTGGCACAACCCACAAAGAGTACGCTTCTGATGACGAGCACGTTTTTCCAGCAGGATCCACGGAAGTAGATGATGTAATGTTACAGCCGATGATAGTGTTCCCGTCGCCGGTTGGCGTAGGCCATGACGGGACCAGGAAAATGAGCAGCAGCTGAAACGAGACGACGAAAAACTTAGGCATCTTGATGGTGCAGTTGCTGCCAGGCCCACTGAAAAAGTTGACGGAAGCAGGCGCTTTTCTTCTCGGTGGCGCTGAGGTCGCGGTGATGGTAGAAGTGTAACGGCACCGTAGAGATCGGCGCCGCAGTGGACGCGCTTTTTGGCACAACCCACAAAGAGTACGCTTCTGATGGCGAGTACGTTTTTCCAGCAGGATCCACGGAAGTAGATGATGTAATGTTACAGCCGATGATAGTGTTCCCGTCGCCGGTTGGCGTAGGCCATGACGGGACCAGGAAAATGAGCAGCAGCTGAAACGAGACGACGAAAAACTTAGGCATCTTGATGGTGCAGTTGCTGCCAGGCCCACTGAAAAAGTTGACGGAAGCAGGCGCTTTTCTTCTCGGTGGCGCTGAGGTCGCGGTGATGGTAGAAGTGTAACGGCACCGTAGAGATCGGCGCCGCAGTGGACGCGCTTTTTGGCACAACCCACAAAGAGTACGCTTCTGATGGCGAGTACGTTTTTCCAGCAGGATCCACGGAAGTAGATGATGTAATGTTACAGCCGATGATAGTGTTCCCGTCGCCGGTTGGCGTAGGCCATGACGGGACCAGGAATGGGAGCAGCAGCTGAAACGAGACGACGAAAAACTTAGGCATCTTGATGGTGCAGTTGCTGCCAGGCCCACTGAAAAAGTTGACGGAAGCAGGCGCTTTTCTTCTCGGTGGCGCTGAGGTCGCGGTGATGGTAGAAGTGTAACGGCACCGTAGGGAGCGGCGCCGCAGTGGACGCGCTTTTTGGCACAACCCACAAAGAGTACGCTTCTGATGACGAGCACGATTTTCCAGCAGGATCCACGGAAGTAGATGATGTAATGTTACAGCCGATGATAGTGTTCCCGTCGCCGGTTGGCGTAGGCCATGACGGGACCAGGAAAATGAGCAGCAGCTGAAACGAGACGACGAAAAACTTAGGCATCTTGATGGTGCAGTTGCTGCCAGGCCCACTGAAAAAGTTGACGGAAGCAGGCGCTTTTCTTCTCGGTGGCGCTGAGGTCGCGGTGATGGTAGAAGTGTAACGGCACCGTAGGGAGCGGCGCCGCAGTGGACGCGCTTTTTGGCACAACCCACAAAGAGTACGCTTCTGATGGCGAGTACGTTTTTCCAGCAGGATCCACGGAAGTAGATGATGTAATGTTACAGCCGATGATAGTGTTCCCGTCGCCGGTTGGCGTAGGCCATGACGGGACCAGGAAAATGAGCAGCAGCTGAAACGAGACGACGAAAAACTTAGGCATCTTGATGGTGCAGTTGCTGCCAGGCCCACTGAAAAAGTTGACGGAAGCAGGCGCTTTTCTTCTCGGTGGCGCTGAGGTCGCGGTGATGGTAGAAGTGTAACGGCACCGTAGAGATCGGCGCCGCAGTGGACGCGCTTTTTGGCACAACCCACAAAGAGTACGCTTCTGATGGCGAGTACGTTTTTCCAGCAGGATCCACGGAAGTAGATGATGTAATGTTACAGCCGATGATAGTGTTCCCGTCGCCGGTTGGCGTAGGCCATGACGGGACCAGGAAAATGAGCAGCAGCTGAAACGAGACGACGAAAAACTTAGGCATCTTGATGGTGCAGTTGCTGCCAGGCCCACTGAAAAAGTTGACGGAAGCAGGCGCTTTTCTTCTCGGTGGCGCTGAGGTCGCGGTGATGGTAGAAGTGTAACGGCACCGTAGAGATCGGCGCCGCAGTGGACGCGCTTTTTGGCACAACCCACAAAGAGTACGCTTCTGATGGCGAGTACGTTTTTCCAGCAGGATCCACGGAAGTAGATGATGTAATGTTACAGCCGATGATAGTGTTCCCGTCGCCGGTTGGCGCAGGCCATGACGGGACCAGGAATGGGAGCAGCAGCTGAAACGAGACGACGAAAAACTTAGGCATCTTGATGGTGCAGTTGCTGCCAGGCCCACTGAAAAAGTTGACGGAAGCAGGCGCTTTTCTTCTCGGTGGCGCTGAGGTCGCGGTGATGGTAGAAGTGTAACGGCACCGTAGGGAGCGGCGCCGCAGTGGACGCGCTTTTTGGCACAACCCACAAAGAGTACGCTTCTGATGGCGAGTACGTTTTTCCAGCAGGATCCACGGAAGTAGATGATGTAATGTTACAGCCGATGATAGTGTTCCCGTCGCCGGTTGGCGTAGGCCATGACGGGACCAGGAAAATGAGCAGCAGCTGAAACGAGACGACGAAAAACTTAGGCATCTTGATGGTGCAGTTGCTGCCAGGCCCACTGAAAAAGTTGACGGAAGCAGGCGCTTTTCTTCTCGGTGGCGCTGAGGTCGCGGTGATGGTAGAAGTGTAACGGCACCGTAGAGATCGGCGCCGCAGTGGACGCGCTTTTTGGCACAACCCACAAAGAGTACGCTTCTGATGGCGAGTACGTTTTTCCAGCAGGATCCACGGAAGTAGATGATGTAATGTTACAGCCGATGATAGTGTTCCCGTCGCCGGTTGGCGTAGGCCATGACGGGACCAGGAATGGGAGCAGCAGCTGAAACGAGACGACGAAAAACTTAGGCATCTTGATGGTGCAGTTGCTGCCAGGCCCACTGAAAAAGTTGACGGAAGCAGGCGCTTTTCTTCTCGGTGGCGCTGAGGTCGCGGTGATGGTAGAAGTGTAACGGCACCGTAGGGAGCGGCGCCGCAGTGGACGCGCTTTTTGGCACAACCCACAAAGAGTACGCTTCTGATGACGAGCACGATTTTCCAGCAGGATCCACGGAAGTAGATGATGTAATGTTACAGCCGATGATAGTGTTCCCGTCGCCGGTTGGCGTAGGCCATGACGGGACCAGGAATGGGAGCAGCAGCTGAAACGAGACGACGAAAAACTTAGGCATCTTGATGGTGCAGTTGCTGCCAGGCCCACTGAAAAAGTTGACGGAAGCAGGCGCTTTTCTTCTCGGTGGCGCTGAGGTCGCGGTGATGGTAGAAGTGTAACGGCACCGTAGAGATCGGCGCCGCAGTGGACGCGCTTTTTGGCACAACCCACAAAGAGTACGCTTCTGATGGCGAGTACGTTTTTCCAGCAGGATCCACGGAAGTAGATGATGTAATGTTACAGCCGATGATAGTGTTCCCGTCGCCGGTTGGCGTAGGCCATGACGGGACCAGGAATGGGAGCAGCAGCTGAAACGAGACGACGAAAAACTTAGGCATCTTGATGGTGCAGTTGCTGCCAGGCCCACTGAAAAAGTTGACGGAAGCAGGCGCTTTTCTTCTCGGTGGCGCTGAGGTCGCGGTGATGGTAGAAGTGTAACGGCACCGTAGGGAGCGGCGCCGCAGTGGACGCGCTTTTTGGCACAACCCACAAAGAGTACGCTTCTGATGACGAGCACGATTTTCCAGCAGGATCCACGGAAGTAGATGATGTAATGTTACAGCCGATGATAGTGTTCCCGTCGCCGGTTGGCGTAGGCCATGACGGGACCAGGAATGGGAGCAGCAGCTGAAACGAGACGACGAAAAACTTAGGCATCTTGATGGTGCAGTTGCTGCCAGGCCCACTGAAAAAGTTGACGGAAGCAGGCGCTTTTCTTCTCGGTGGCGCTGAGGTCGCGGTGATGGTAGAAGTGTAACGGCACCGTAGAGATCGGCGCCGCAGTGGACGCGCTTTTTGGCACAACCCACAAAGAGTACGCTTCTGATGGCCAGTACGTTTTTCCAGCAGGATCCACGGAAGTAGATGATGTAATGTTACAGCCGATGATAGTGTTCCCGTCGCCGGTTGGCGTAGGCCATGACGGGACCAGGAATGGGAGCAGCAGCTGAAACGAGACGACGAAAAACTTAGGCATCTTGATGGTGCAGTTGCTGCCAGGCCCACTGAAAAAGTTGACGGAAGCAGGCGCTTTTCTTCTCGGTGGCGCTGAGGTCGCGGTGATGGTAGAAGTGTAACGGCACCGTAGGGAGCGGCGCCGCAGTGGACGCGCTTTTTGGCACAACCCACAAAGAGTACGCTTCTGATGGCGAGTACGTTTTTCCAGCAGGATCCACGGAAGTAGATGATGTAATGTTACAGCCGATGATAGTGTTCCCGTCGCCGGTTGGCGTAGGCCATGACGGGACCAGGAAAATGAGCAGCAGCTGAAACGAGACGACGAAAAACTTAGGCATCTTGATGGTGCAGTTGCTGCCAGGCCCACTGAAAAAGTTGACGGAAGCAGGCGCTTTTCTTCTCGGTGGCGCTGAGGTCGCGGTGATGGTAGAAGTGTAACGGCACCGTAGAGATCGGCGCCGCAGTGGACGCGCTTTTTGGCACAACCCACAAAGAGTACGCTTCTGATGGCGAGTACGTTTTTCCAGCAGGATCCACGGAAGTAGATGATGTAATGTTACAGCCGATGATAGTGTTCCCGTCGCCGGTTGGCGTAGGCCATGACGGGACCAGGAATGGGAGCAGCAGCTGAAACGAGACGACGAAAAACTTAGGCATCTTGATGGTGCAGTTGCTGCCAGGCCCACTGAAAAAGTTGACGGAAGCAGGCGCTTTTCTTCTCGGTGGCGCTGAGGTCGCGGTGATGGTAGAAGTGTAACGGCACCGTAGGGAGCGGCGCCGCAGTGGACGCGCTTTTTGGCACAACCCACAAAGAGTACGCTTCTGATGACGAGCACGATTTTCCAACAGGATCCACGGAAGTAGATGATGTAATGTTACAGCCGATGATAGTGTTCCCGTCGCCGGTTGGCGTAGGCCATGACGGGACCAGGAAAATGAGCAGCAGCTGAAACGAGACGACGAAAAACTTAGGCATCTTGATGGTGCAGTTGCTGCCAGGCCCACTGAAAAAGTTGACGGAAGCAGGCGCTTTTTTTCTCGGTGGCGCTGAGGTCGCGGTGATGGTAGAAGTGTAACGGCACCGTAGAGATCGGCGCCGCAGTGGACGCGCTTTTTGGCAAAACCCACAAAGAGTACGCTTCTGATGACGAGCACGTTTTTACAGCAGGATCCACGGAAGTAGATGATGTAATGTTACAGCCGATGATAGTGTTCCCGTCGCCGGTTGGCGTAGGCCATGACGGGACCAGGAAAATGAGCAGCAGCTGAAACGAGACGACGAAAAACTTAGGCATCTTGATGGTGCAGTTGCTGCCAGGCCCACTGAAAAAGTTGACGGAAGCAGGCGCTTTTCTTCTCGGTGGCGCTGAGGTCGCGGTGATGGTAGAAGTGTAACGGCACCGTAGAGATCGGCGCCGCAGTGGACGCGCTTTTTGGCACAACCCACAAAGAGTACGCTTCTGATGGCGAGTACGTTTTTCCAGCAGGATCCACGGAAGTAGATAATGTAATGTTACAGCCGATGATAGTGTTCCCGTCGCCGGTTGGCGTAGGCCATGACGGGACCAGGAATGGGAGCAGCAGCTGAAACGAGACGACGAAAAACTTAGGCATCTTGATGGTGCAGTTGCTGCCAGGCCCACTGAAAAAGTTGACGGAAGCAGGCGCTTTTCTTCTCGGTGGCGCTGAGGTCGCGGTGATGGTAGAAGTGTAACGGCACCGTAGGGAGCGGCGCCACAGTGGACGCGCTTTTTGGCACAACCCACAAAGAGTACGCTTCTGATGACGAGCACGATTTTCCAGCAGGATCCACGGAAGTAGATGATGTAATGTTACAGCCGATGATAGTGTTCCCGTCGCCGGTTGGCGTAGGCCATGACGGGACCAGGAAAATGAGCAGCAGCTGAAACGAGACGACGAAAAACTTAGGCATCTTGATGGTGCAGTTGCTGCCAGGCCCACTGAAAAAGTTGACGGAAGCAGGCGCTTTTCTTCTCGGTGGCGCTGAGGTCGCGGTGATGGTAGAAGTGTAACGGCACCGTAGGGAGCGGCGCCGCAGTGGACGCGCTTTTTGGCACAACCCACAAAGAGTACGCTTCTGATGGCGAGTACGTTTTTCCAGCAGGATCCACGGAAGTAGATGATGTAATGTTACAGCCGATGATAGTGTTCCCGTCGCCGGTTGGCGTAGGCCATGACGGGACCAGGAAAATGAGCAGCAGCTGAAACGAGACGACGAAAAACTTAGGCATCTTGATGGTGCAGTTGCTGCCAGGCCCACTGAAAAAGTTGACGGAAGCAGGCGCTTTTCTTCTCGGTGGCGCTGAGGTCGCGGTGATGGTAGAAGTGTAACGGCACCGTAGAGATCGGCGCCGCAGTGGACGCGCTTTTTGGCACAACCCACAAAGAGTACGCTTCTGATGGCGAGTACGTTTTTCCAGCAGGATCCACGGAAGTAGATGATGTAATGTTACAGCCGATGATAGTGTTCCCGTCGCCGGTTGGCGTAGGCCATGACGGGACCAGGAAAATGAGCAGCAGCTGAAACGAGACGACGAAAAACTTAGGCATCTTGATGGTGCAGTTGCTGCCAGGCCCACTGAAAAAGTTGACGGAAGCAGGCGCTTTTCTTCTCGGTGGCGCTGAGGTCGCGGTGATGGTAGAAGTGTAACGGCACCGTAGAGATCGGCGCCGCAGTGAACGCGCTTTTTGGCACAACCCACAAAGAGTACGCTTCTGATGGCGAGTACGTTTTTCCAGCAGGATCCACGGAAGTAGATGATGTAATGTTACAGCCGATGATAGTGTTCCCGTCGCCGGTTGGCGCAGGCCATGACGGGACCAGGAATGGGAGCAGCAGCTGAAACGAGACGACGAAAAACTTAGGCATCTTGATGGTGCAGTTGCTGCCAGGCCCACTGAAAAAGTTGACGGAAGCAGGCGCTTTTCTTCTCGGTGGCGCTGAGGTCGCGGTGATGGTAGAAGTGTAACGGCACCGTAGGGAGCGGCGCCGCAGTGGACGCGCTTTTTGGCACAACCCACAAAGAGTACGCTTCTGATGGCGAGTACGTTTTTCCAGCAGGATCCACGGAAGTAGATGATGTAATGTTACAGCCGATGATAGTGTTCCCGTCGCCGGTTGGCGTAGGCCATGACGGGACCAGGAAAATGAGCAGCAGCTGAAACGAGACGACGAAAAACTTAGGCATCTTGATGGTGCAGTTGCTGCCAGGCCCACTGAAAAAGTTGACGGAAGCAGGCGCTTTTCTTCTCGGTGGCGCTGAGGTCGCGGTGATGGTAGAAGTGTAACGGCACCGTAGAGATCGGCGCCGCAGTGGACGCGCTTTTTGGCACAACCCACAAAGAGTACGCTTCTGATGGCGAGTACGTTTTTCCAGCAGGATCCACGGAAGTAGATGATGTAATGTTACAGCCGATGATAGTGTTCCCGTCGCCGGTTGGCGTAGGCCATGACGGGACCAGGAATGGGAGCAGCAGCTGAAACGAGACGACGAAAAACTTAGGCATCTTGATGGTGCAGTTGCTGCCAGGCCCACTGAAAAAGTTGACGGAAGCAGGCGCTTTTCTTCTCGGTGGCGCTGAGGTCGCGGTGATGGTAGAAGTGTAACGGCACCGTAGGGAGCGGCGCCGCAGTGGACGCGCTTTTTGGCACAACCCACAAAGAGTACGCTTCTGATGACGAGCACGATTTTCCAGCAGGATCCACGGAAGTAGATGATGTAATGTTACAGCCGATGATAGTGTTCCCGTCGCCGGTTGGCGTAGGCCATGACGGGACCAGGAATGGGAGCAGCAGCTGAAACGAGACGACGAAAAACTTAGGCATCTTGATGGTGCAGTTGCTGCCAGGCCCACTGAAAAAGTTGACGGAAGCAGGCGCTTTTCTTCTCGGTGGCGCTGAGGTCGCGGTGATGGTAGAAGTGTAACGGCACCGTAGAGATCGGCGCCGCAGTGGACGCGCTTTTTGGCACAACCCACAAAGAGTACGCTTCTGATGGCGAGTACGTTTTTCCAGCAGGATCCACGGAAGTAGATGATGTAATGTTACAGCCGATGATAGTGTTCCCGTCGCCGGTTGGCGTAGGCCATGACGGGACCAGGAATGGGAGCAGCAGCTGAAACGAGACGACGAAAAACTTAGGCATCTTGATGGTGCAGTTGCTGCCAGGCCCACTGAAAAAGTTGACGGAAGCAGGCGCTTTTCTTCTCGGTGGCGCTGAGGTCGCGGTGATGGTAGAAGTGTAACGGCACCGTAGGGAGCGGCGCCGCAGTGGACGCGCTTTTTGGCACAACCCACAAAGAGTACGCTTCTGATGACGAGCACGATTTTCCAGCAGGATCCACGGAAGTAGATGATGTAATGTTACAGCCGATGATAGTGTTCCCGTCGCCGGTTGGCGTAGGCCATGACGGGACCAGGAATGGGAGCAGCAGCTGAAACGAGACGACGAAAAACTTAGGCATCTTGATGGTGCAGTTGCTGCCAGGCCCACTGAAAAAGTTGACGGAAGCAGGCGCTTTTCTTCTCGGTGGCGCTGAGGTCGCGGTGATGGTAGAAGTGTAACGGCACCGTAGAGATCGGCGCCGCAGTGGACGCGCTTTTTGGCACAACCCACAAAGAGTACGCTTCTGATGGCGAGTACGTTTTTCCAGCAGGATCCACGGAAGTAGATGATGTAATGTTACAGCCGATGATAGTGTTCCCGTCGCCGGTTGGCGTAGGCCATGACGGGACCAGGAATGGGAGCAGCAGCTGAAACGAGACGACGAAAAACTTAGGCATCTTGATGGTGCAGTTGCTGCCAGGCCCACTGAAAAAGTTGACGGAAGCAGGCGCTTTTCTTCTCGGTGGCGCTGAGGTCGCGGTGATGGTAGAAGTGTAACGGCACCGTAGGGAGCGGCGCCGCAGTGGACGCGCTTTTTGGCACAACCCACAAAGAGTACGCTTCTGATGGCGAGTACGTTTTTCCAGCAGGATCCACGGAAGTAGATGATGTAATGTTACAGCCGATGATAGTGTTCCCGTCGCCGGTTGGCGTAGGCCATGACGGGACCAGGAAAATGAGCAGCAGCTGAAACGAGACGACGAAAAACTTAGGCATCTTGATGGTGCAGTTGCTGCCAGGCCCACTGAAAAAGTTGACGGAAGCAGGCGCTTTTCTTCTCGGTGGCGCTGAGGTCGCGGTGATGGTAGAAGTGTAACGGCACCGTAGAGATCGGCGCCGCAGTGGACGCGCTTTTTGGCACAACCCACAAAGAGTACGCTTCTGATGGCGAGTACGTTTTTCCAGCAGGATCCACGGAAGTAGATGATGTAATGTTACAGCCGATGATAGTGTTCCCGTCGCCGGTTGGCGTAGGCCATGACGGGACCAGGAATGGGAGCAGCAGCTGAAACGAGACGACGAAAAACTTAGGCATCTTGATGGTGCAGTTGCTGCCAGGCCCACTGAAAAAGTTGACGGAAGCAGGCGCTTTTCTTCTCGGTGGCGCTGAGGTCGCGGTGATGGTAGAAGTGTAACGGCACCGTAGGGAGCGGCGCCGCAGTGGACGCGCTTTTTGGCACAACCCACAAAGAGTACGCTTCTGATGACGAGCACGATTTTCCAACAGGATCCACGGAAGTAGATGATGTAATGTTACAGCCGATGATAGTGTTCCCGTCGCCGGTTGGCGTAGGCCATGACGGGACCAGGAAAATGAGCAGCAGCTGAAACGAGACGACGAAAAACTTAGGCATCTTGATGGTGCAGTTGCTGCCAGGCCCACTGAAAAAGTTGACGGAAGCAGGCGCTTTTTTTCTCGGTGGCGCTGAGGTCGCGGTGATGGTAGAAGTGTAACGGCACCGTAGAGATCGGCGCCGCAGTGGACGCGCTTTTTGGCAAAACCCACAAAGAGTACGCTTCTGATGACGAGCACGTTTTTACAGCAGGATCCACGGAAGTAGATGATGTAATGTTACAGCCGATGATAGTGTTCCCGTCGCCGGTTGGCGTAGGCCATGACGGGACCAGGAAAATGAGCAGCAGCTGAAACGAGACGACGAAAAACTTAGGCATCTTGATGGTGCAGTTGCTGCCAGGCCCACTGAAAAAGTTGACGGAAGCAGGCGCTTTTCTTCTCGGTGGCGCTGAGGTCGCGGTGATGGTAGAAGTGTAACGGCACCGTAGAGATCGGCGCCGCAGTGGACGCGCTTTTTGGCACAACCCACAAAGAGTACGCTTCTGATGGCGAGTACGTTTTTCCAGCAGGATCCACGGAAGTAGATGATGTAATGTTACAGCCGATGATAGTGTTCCCGTCGCCGGTTGGCGTAGGCCATGACGGGACCAGGAATGGGAGCAGCAGCTGAAACGAGACGACGAAAAACTTAGGCATCTTGATGGTGCAGTTGCTGCCAGGCCCACTGAAAAAGTTGACGGAAGCAGGCGCTTTTCTTCTCGGTGGCGCTGAGGTCGCGGTGATGGTAGAAGTGTAACGGCACCGTAGGGAGCGGCGCCACAGTGGACGCGCTTTTTGGCACAACCCACAAAGAGTACGCTTCTGATGACGAGCACGATTTTCCAGCAGGATCCACGGAAGTAGATGATGTAATGTTACAGCCGATGATAGTGTTCCCGTCGCCGGTTGGCGTAGGCCATGACGGGACCAGGAAAATGAGCAGCAGCTGAAACGAGACGACGAAAAACTTAGGCATCTTGATGGTGCAGTTGCTGCCAGGCCCACTGAAAAAGTTGACGGAAGCAGGCGCTTTTCTTCTCGGTGGCGCTGAGGTCGCGGTGATGGTAGAAGTGTAACGGCACCGTAGAGATCGGCGCCGCAGTGGACGCGCTTTTTGGCACAACCCACAAAGAGTACGCTTCTGATGGCGAGTACGTTTTTCCAGCAGGATCCACGGAAGTAGATGATGTAATGTTACAGCCGATGATAGTGTTCCCGTCGCCGGTTGGCGTAGGCCATGACGGGACCAGGAATGGGAGCAGCAGCTGAAACGAGACGACGAAAAACTTAGGCATCTTGATGGTGCAGTTGCTGCCAGGCCCACTGAAAAAGTTGACGGAAGCAGGCGCTTTTCTTCTCGGTGGCGCTGAGGTCGCGGTGATGGTAGAAGTGTAACGGCACCGTAGAGATCGGCGCCGCAGTGGACGCGCTTTTTGGCACAACCCACAAAGAGTACGCTTCTGATGGCGAGTACGTTTTTCCAGCAGGATCCACGGAAGTAGAAGATGTAATGTTACAGCCGATGATAGTGTTCCCGTCGCCGGTTGGCGTAGGCCATGACGGGACCAGGAATGGGAGCAGCAGCTGAAACGAGACGACGAAAAACTTAGGCATCTTGATGGTGCAGTTGCTGCCAGGCCCACTGAAAAAGTTGACGGAAGCAGGCGCTTTTCTTCTCGGTGGCGCTGAGGTCGCGGTGATGGTAGAAGTGTAACGGCACCGTAGGGAGCGGCGCCGCAGTGGACGCGCTTTTTGGCACAACCCACAAAGAGTACGCTTCTGATGACGAGTACGTTTTTCCAGCAGGATCCACGGAAGTAGATGATGTAATGTTACAGCCGATGATAGTGTTCCCGTCGCCGGTAGGCGTAGGCCATGACGGGACCAGGAAAATGAGCAGCAGCTGAAACGAGACGACGAAAAACTTAGGCATCTTGATGGTGCAGCTGCTGCCAGGCCCACTGAAAAAGTTGACGGAAGCAGGCGCTTTTCTTCTCGGTGGCGCTGAGGTCGCGGTGATGGTAGAAGTGTAACGGCACCGTAGAGATCGGCGCCGCAGTGGACGCGCTTTTTGGCACAACCCACAAAGAGTACGCTTCTGATGACGAGTACGTTTCTCCAGCAGGATCCACGGAAGTAGATGATGTAATGTTACAGCCGATGATAGTGTTCCCGTCGCCGGTTGGCGTAGGCCATGACGGGACCAGGAAAATGAGCAGCAGCTGAAACGAGACGACGAAAAACTTAGGCATCTTGATGGTGCAGTTGCTGCCAGGCCCACTGAAAAAGTTGACGGAAGCAGGCGCTTTTCTTCTCGGTGGCGCTGAGGTCGCGGTGATGGTAGAAGTGTAACGGCACCGTAGGGAGCGGCGCCGCAGTGGACGCGCTTTTTGGCACAACCCACAAAGAGTACGCTTCTGATGACGAGTACGTTTTTCCAGCAGGATCCACGGAAGTAGATGATGTAATGTTACAGCCGATGATAGTGTTCCCGTCGCCGGTAGGCGTAGGCCATGACGGGACCAGGAAAATGAGCAGCAGCTGAAACGAGACGACGAAAAACTTAGGCATCTTGATGGTGCAGTTGCTGCCAGGCCCACTGAAAAAGTTGACGGAAGCAGGCGCTTTTCTTCTCGGTGGCGCTGAGGTCGCGGTGATGGTAGAAGTGTAACGGCACCGTAGAGATCGGCGCCGCAGTGGACGCGCTTTTTGGCACAACCCACAAAGAGTACGCTTCTGATGACGAGTACGTTTTTCCAGCAGGATCCACGGAAGTAGATGATGTAATGTTACAGCCGATGATAGTGTTCCCGTCGCCGGTTGGCGTAGGCCATGACGGGACCAGGAATGGGAGCAGCAGCTGAAACGAGACGACGAAAAACTTAGGCATCTTGATGGTGCAGTTGCTGCCAGGCCCACTGAAAAAGTTGACGGAAGCAGGCGCTTTTCTTCTCGGTGGCGCTGAGGTCGCGGTGATGGTAGAAGTGTAACGGCACCGTAGGGAGCGGCGCCGCAGTGGACGCGCTTTTTGGCACAACCCACAAAGAGTACGCTTCTGATGACGAGCACGATTTTCCAGCAGGATCCACGGAAGTAGATGATGTAATGTTACAGCCGATGATAGTGTTCCCGTCGCCGGTAGGCGTAGGCCATGACGGGACCAGGAAAATGAGCAGCAGCTGAAACGAGACGACGAAAAACTTAGGCATCTTGATGGTGCAGTTGCTGCCAGGCCCACTGAAAAAGTTGACGGAAGCAGGCGCTTTTCTTCTCGGTGGCGCTGAGGTCGCGGTGATGGTAGAAGTGTAACGGCACCGTAGGGAGCGGCGCCGCAGTGGACACGCTTTTTGGCACAAGCCACAAAGAGTACGCTTCTGATGACGAGTACGTTTTTCCAGCAGGATCCACGGAAGTAGATGATGTAATGTTACAGCCGATGATATTGTTCCCGTCGCCGGTTGGCGTAGGCCATGACGGGACCAGGAAAGTGAGCAACAGCTGAAACGAGACGACGAAAAACTTAGGCATCTTGATGGTGCCGTTGCTGCCAGGCCCACTGACAAAGTTGACGGAAGCAGGCGCCTTTCTTCTCGGTGGCGCTGAGGTCGCGGTGATGGTAGAAGTGTAACGGCACCGTAGGGTGCGGCGCCGCAGTGGACACGCTTTTTGGCACAAGCCACAAAGAGTACGCTTCTGATGACGAGTACGTTTTTCCAGCAGGATCCACGGAAGTAGATGATGTAATGTTACAGCCGATGATATTGTTCCCGTCGCCGGTTGGCGTAGGCCATGACGGGACCAGGAAAGTGAGCAGCAGCTGAAACGAGACGACGAAAAACTTAGGCATCTTGATGGTGCCGTTGCTGCCAGGCCCACTGACAAAGTTGACGGAAGCAGGCGCCTTTCTTCTCGGTGGCGCTGAGGTCGCGGTGATGGTAGAAGTGTAACGGCACCGTAGGGTGCGGCGCCGCAGTGGACACGCTTTTTGGCACAAGCCACAAAGAGTACGCTTCTGATGACGAGTACGTTTTTCCAGCAGGATCCACGGAAGTAGATGATGTAATGTTACAGCCGATGATATTGTTCCCGTCGCCGGTTGGCGTAGGCCATGACGGGACCAGGAAAGTGAGCAGCAGCTGAAACGAGACGACGAAAAACTTAGGCATCTTGATGGTGCAGTTGCTGCCAGGCCCACTGAAAAAGTTGACGGAAGCAGGCGCTTTTCTTCTAGGTGGCGCTGAAGTCGCGGTGATGGTAGAAGTGTAACGGCACCGTAGAGATCGGCGCCGCAGTGGACACGCTTTTTGGCACAACCCACAAAGAGTACGCTTCTGATGACGAGTACGTTTTTCCAGCAGGATCCACGGAAGTAGATGATGTAATGTTACAGCCGATGATATTGTTCCCGTCGCCGGTTGGCGTAGGCCATGACGGGACCAGGAAAGGGAGCAGCAGCTGAAACGAGACGACGAAAAACTTAGGCATCTTGATGGTGCCGTTGCTGCCAGGCCCACTGAAAAAGTTGACGGAAGCAGGCGCTTTTCTTCTAGGTGGCGCTGAAGTCGCGGTGATGGTAGAAGTGTAACGGCACCGTAGAGATCGGCGCCGCAGTGGACACGCTTTTTGGCACAACCCACAAAGAGTACGCTTCTGATGACGAGTACGTTTTTCCAGCAGGATCCACGGAAGTAGATGATGTAATGTTACAGCCGATGATATTGTTCCCGTCGCCGGTTGGCGTAGGCCATGACGGGACCAGGAAAGTGAGCAGCAGCTGAAACGAGACGACGAAAAACTTAGGCATCTTGATGGTGCAGTTGCTGCCAGGCCCACTGAAAAAGTTGACGGAAGCAGGCGCTTTTCTTCTAGGTGGCGCTGAGGTCGCGGTGATGGTAGAAGTGTAACGGCACCGTAGAGATCGGCGCCGCAGTGGACGCGCTTTTTGGCACAACCCACAAAGAGTACGCTTCTGATGGCGAGTACGTTTTTCCAGCAGGATCCACGGAAGTAGATGATGTAATGTTACAGCCGATGATAGTGTTCCCGTCGCCGGTTGGCGTAGGCCATGACGGGACCAGGAATGGGAGCAGCAGCTGAAACGAGACGACGAAAAACTTAGGCATCTTGATGGTGCAGTTGCTGCCAGGCCCACTGAAAAAGTTGACGGAAGCAGGCGCTTTTCTTCTCGGTGGCGCTGAGGTCGCGGTGATGGTAGAAGTGTAACGGCACCGTAGGGAGCGGCGCCGCAGTGGACGCGCTTTTTGGCACAACCCACAAAGAGTACGCTTCTGATGACGAGCACGATTTTCCAGCAGGATCCACGGAAGTAGATGATGTAATGTTACAGCCGATGATAGTGTTCCCGTCGCCGGTTGGCGTAGGCCATGACGGGACCAGGAATGGGAGCAGCAGCTGAAACGAGACGACGAAAAACTTAGGCATCTTGATGGTGCAGTTGCTGCCAGGCCCACTGAAAAAGTTGACGGAAGCAGGCGCTTTTCTTCTCGGTGGCGCTGAGGTCGCGGTGATGGTAGAAGTGTAACGGCACCGTAGAGATCGGCGCCGCAGTGGACGCGCTTTTTGGCACAACCCACAAAGAGTACGCTTCTGATGGCGAGTACGTTTTTCCAGCAGGATCCACGGAAGTAGATGATGTAATGTTACAGCCGATGATAGTGTTCCCGTCGCCGGTTGGCGTAGGCCATGACGGGACCAGGAATGGGAGCAGCAGCTGAAACGAGACGACGAAAAACTTAGGCATCTTGATGGTGCAGTTGCTGCCAGGCCC
Organism: Ixodes scapularis; assembly: GCF_016920785.2. Lineage (NCBI taxonomy): Eukaryota > Metazoa > Arthropoda > Arachnida > Ixodida > Ixodidae > Ixodes > Ixodes scapularis. The sequence continues at coordinate 50,785 of NW_024610227.1, read as the reverse complement.
ACTGAAAAAGTTGACGGAAGCAGGCGCTTTTCTTCTCGGTGGCGCTGAGGTCGCGGTGATGGTAGAAGTGTAACGGCACCGTAGGGAGCGGCGCCGCAGTGGACGCGCTTTTTGGCACAACCCACAAAGAGTACGCTTCTGATGGCGAGTACGTTTTTCCAGCAGGATCCACGGAAGTAGATGATGTAATGTTACAGCCGATGATAGTGTTCCCGTCGCCGGTTGGCGTAGGCCATGACGGGACCAGGAAAATGAGCAGCAGCTGAAACGAGACGACGAAAAACTTAGGCATCTTGATGGTGCAGTTGCTGCCAGGCCCACTGAAAAAGTTGACGGAAGCAGGCGCTTTTCTTCTCGGTGGCGCTGAGGTCGCGGTGATGGTAGAAGTGTAACGGCACCGTAGAGATCGGCGCCGCAGTGGACGCGCTTTTTGGCACAACCCACAAAGAGTACGCTTCTGATGGCGAGTACGTTTTTCCAGCAGGATCCACGGAAGTAGATGATGTAATGTTACAGCCGATGATAGTGTTCCCGTCGCCGGTTGGCGTAGGCCATGACGGGACCAGGAATGGGAGCAGCAGCTGAAACGAGACGACGAAAAACTTAGGCATCTTGATGGTGCAGTTGCTGCCAGGCCCACTGAAAAAGTTGACGGAAGCAGGCGCTTTTCTTCTCGGTGGCGCTGAGGTCGCGGTGATGGTAGAAGTGTAACGGCACCGTAGGGAGCGGCGCCGCAGTGGACGCGCTTTTTGGCACAACCCACAAAGAGTACGCTTCTGATGACGAGCACGATTTTCCAACAGGATCCACGGAAGTAGATGATGTAATGTTACAGCCGATGATAGTGTTCCCGTCGCCGGTTGGCGTAGGCCATGACGGGACCAGGAAAATGAGCAGCAGCTGAAACGAGACGACGAAAAACTTAGGCATCTTGATGGTGCAGTTGCTGCCAGGCCCACTGAAAAAGTTGACGGAAGCAGGCGCTTTTTTTCTCGGTGGCGCTGAGGTCGCGGTGATGGTAGAAGTGTAACGGCACCGTAGAGATCGGCGCCGCAGTGGACGCGCTTTTTGGCAAAACCCACAAAGAGTACGCTTCTGATGACGAGCACGTTTTTACAGCAGGATCCACGGAAGTAGATGATGTAATGTTACAGCCGATGATAGTGTTCCCGTCGCCGGTTGGCGTAGGCCATGACGGGACCAGGAAAATGAGCAGCAGCTGAAACGAGACGACGAAAAACTTAGGCATCTTGATGGTGCAGTTGCTGCCAGGCCCACTGAAAAAGTTGACGGAAGCAGGCGCTTTTCTTCTCGGTGGCGCTGAGGTCGCGGTGATGGTAGAAGTGTAACGGCACCGTAGAGATCGGCGCCGCAGTGGACGCGCTTTTTGGCACAACCCACAAAGAGTACGCTTCTGATGGCGAGTACGTTTTTCCAGCAGGATCCACGGAAGTAGATGATGTAATGTTACAGCCGATGATAGTGTTCCCGTCGCCGGTTGGCGTAGGCCATGACGGGACCAGGAATGGGAGCAGCAGCTGAAACGAGACGACGAAAAACTTAGGCATCTTGATGGTGCAGTTGCTGCCAGGCCCACTGAAAAAGTTGACGGAAGCAGGCGCTTTTCTTCTCGGTGGCGCTGAGGTCGCGGTGATGGTAGAAGTGTAACGGCACCGTAGGGAGCGGCGCCACAGTGGACGCGCTTTTTGGCACAACCCACAAAGAGTACGCTTCTGATGACGAGCACGATTTTCCAGCAGGATCCACGGAAGTAGATGATGTAATGTTACAGCCGATGATAGTGTTCCCGTCGCCGGTTGGCGTAGGCCATGACGGGACCAGGAAAATGAGCAGCAGCTGAAACGAGACGACGAAAAACTTAGGCATCTTGATGGTGCAGTTGCTGCCAGGCCCACTGAAAAAGTTGACGGAAGCAGGCGCTTTTCTTCTCGGTGGCGCTGAGGTCGCGGTGATGGTAGAAGTGTAACGGCACCGTAGAGATCGGCGCCGCAGTGGACGCGCTTTTTGGCACAACCCACAAAGAGTACGCTTCTGATGGCGAGTACGTTTTTCCAGCAGGATCCACGGAAGTAGATGATGTAATGTTACAGCCGATGATAGTGTTCCCGTCGCCGGTTGGCGTAGGCCATGACGGGACCAGGAATGGGAGCAGCAGCTGAAACGAGACGACGAAAAACTTAGGCATCTTGATGGTGCAGTTGCTGCCAGGCCCACTGAAAAAGTTGACGGAAGCAGGCGCTTTTCTTCTCGGTGGCGCTGAGGTCGCGGTGATGGTAGAAGTGTAACGGCACCGTAGAGATCGGCGCCGCAGTGGACGCGCTTTTTGGCACAACCCACAAAGAGTACGCTTCTGATGGCGAGTACGTTTTTCCAGCAGGATCCACGGAAGTAGAAGATGTAATGTTACAGCCGATGATAGTGTTCCCGTCGCCGGTTGGCGTAGGCCATGACGGGACCAGGAATGGGAGCAGCAGCTGAAACGAGACGACGAAAAACTTAGGCATCTTGATGGTGCAGTTGCTGCCAGGCCCACTGAAAAAGTTGACGGAAGCAGGCGCTTTTCTTCTCGGTGGCGCTGAGGTCGCGGTGATGGTAGAAGTGTAACGGCACCGTAGGGAGCGGCGCCGCAGTGGACGCGCTTTTTGGCACAACCCACAAAGAGTACGCTTCTGATGACGAGTACGTTTTTCCAGCAGGATCCACGGAAGTAGATGATGTAATGTTACAGCCGATGATAGTGTTCCCGTCGCCGGTAGGCGTAGGCCATGACGGGACCAGGAAAATGAGCAGCAGCTGAAACGAGACGACGAAAAACTTAGGCATCTTGATGGTGCAGCTGCTGCCAGGCCCACTGAAAAAGTTGACGGAAGCAGGCGCTTTTCTTCTCGGTGGCGCTGAGGTCGCGGTGATGGTAGAAGTGTAACGGCACCGTAGAGATCGGCGCCGCAGTGGACGCGCTTTTTGGCACAACCCACAAAGAGTACGCTTCTGATGACGAGTACGTTTCTCCAGCAGGATCCACGGAAGTAGATGATGTAATGTTACAGCCGATGATAGTGTTCCCGTCGCCGGTTGGCGTAGGCCATGACGGGACCAGGAAAATGAGCAGCAGCTGAAACGAGACGACGAAAAACTTAGGCATCTTGATGGTGCAGTTGCTGCCAGGCCCACTGAAAAAGTTGACGGAAGCAGGCGCTTTTCTTCTCGGTGGCGCTGAGGTCGCGGTGATGGTAGAAGTGTAACGGCACCGTAGGGAGCGGCGCCGCAGTGGACGCGCTTTTTGGCACAACCCACAAAGAGTACGCTTCTGATGACGAGTACGTTTTTCCAGCAGGATCCACGGAAGTAGATGATGTAATGTTACAGCCGATGATAGTGTTCCCGTCGCCGGTAGGCGTAGGCCATGACGGGACCAGGAAAATGAGCAGCAGCTGAAACGAGACGACGAAAAACTTAGGCATCTTGATGGTGCAGTTGCTGCCAGGCCCACTGAAAAAGTTGACGGAAGCAGGCGCTTTTCTTCTCGGTGGCGCTGAGGTCGCGGTGATGGTAGAAGTGTAACGGCACCGTAGAGATCGGCGCCGCAGTGGACGCGCTTTTTGGCACAACCCACAAAGAGTACGCTTCTGATGACGAGTACGTTTTTCCAGCAGGATCCACGGAAGTAGATGATGTAATGTTACAGCCGATGATAGTGTTCCCGTCGCCGGTTGGCGTAGGCCATGACGGGACCAGGAATGGGAGCAGCAGCTGAAACGAGACGACGAAAAACTTAGGCATCTTGATGGTGCAGTTGCTGCCAGGCCCACTGAAAAAGTTGACGGAAGCAGGCGCTTTTCTTCTCGGTGGCGCTGAGGTCGCGGTGATGGTAGAAGTGTAACGGCACCGTAGGGAGCGGCGCCGCAGTGGACGCGCTTTTTGGCACAACCCACAAAGAGTACGCTTCTGATGACGAGCACGATTTTCCAGCAGGATCCACGGAAGTAGATGATGTAATGTTACAGCCGATGATAGTGTTCCCGTCGCCGGTAGGCGTAGGCCATGACGGGACCAGGAAAATGAGCAGCAGCTGAAACGAGACGACGAAAAACTTAGGCATCTTGATGGTGCAGTTGCTGCCAGGCCCACTGAAAAAGTTGACGGAAGCAGGCGCTTTTCTTCTCGGTGGCGCTGAGGTCGCGGTGATGGTAGAAGTGTAACGGCACCGTAGGGAGCGGCGCCGCAGTGGACACGCTTTTTGGCACAAGCCACAAAGAGTACGCTTCTGATGACGAGTACGTTTTTCCAGCAGGATCCACGGAAGTAGATGATGTAATGTTACAGCCGATGATATTGTTCCCGTCGCCGGTTGGCGTAGGCCATGACGGGACCAGGAAAGTGAGCAACAGCTGAAACGAGACGACGAAAAACTTAGGCATCTTGATGGTGCCGTTGCTGCCAGGCCCACTGACAAAGTTGACGGAAGCAGGCGCCTTTCTTCTCGGTGGCGCTGAGGTCGCGGTGATGGTAGAAGTGTAACGGCACCGTAGGGTGCGGCGCCGCAGTGGACACGCTTTTTGGCACAAGCCACAAAGAGTACGCTTCTGATGACGAGTACGTTTTTCCAGCAGGATCCACGGAAGTAGATGATGTAATGTTACAGCCGATGATATTGTTCCCGTCGCCGGTTGGCGTAGGCCATGACGGGACCAGGAAAGTGAGCAGCAGCTGAAACGAGACGACGAAAAACTTAGGCATCTTGATGGTGCCGTTGCTGCCAGGCCCACTGACAAAGTTGACGGAAGCAGGCGCCTTTCTTCTCGGTGGCGCTGAGGTCGCGGTGATGGTAGAAGTGTAACGGCACCGTAGGGTGCGGCGCCGCAGTGGACACGCTTTTTGGCACAAGCCACAAAGAGTACGCTTCTGATGACGAGTACGTTTTTCCAGCAGGATCCACGGAAGTAGATGATGTAATGTTACAGCCGATGATATTGTTCCCGTCGCCGGTTGGCGTAGGCCATGACGGGACCAGGAAAGTGAGCAGCAGCTGAAACGAGACGACGAAAAACTTAGGCATCTTGATGGTGCAGTTGCTGCCAGGCCCACTGAAAAAGTTGACGGAAGCAGGCGCTTTTCTTCTAGGTGGCGCTGAAGTCGCGGTGATGGTAGAAGTGTAACGGCACCGTAGAGATCGGCGCCGCAGTGGACACGCTTTTTGGCACAACCCACAAAGAGTACGCTTCTGATGACGAGTACGTTTTTCCAGCAGGATCCACGGAAGTAGATGATGTAATGTTACAGCCGATGATATTGTTCCCGTCGCCGGTTGGCGTAGGCCATGACGGGACCAGGAAAGGGAGCAGCAGCTGAAACGAGACGACGAAAAACTTAGGCATCTTGATGGTGCCGTTGCTGCCAGGCCCACTGAAAAAGTTGACGGAAGCAGGCGCTTTTCTTCTAGGTGGCGCTGAAGTCGCGGTGATGGTAGAAGTGTAACGGCACCGTAGAGATCGGCGCCGCAGTGGACACGCTTTTTGGCACAACCCACAAAGAGTACGCTTCTGATGACGAGTACGTTTTTCCAGCAGGATCCACGGAAGTAGATGATGTAATGTTACAGCCGATGATATTGTTCCCGTCGCCGGTTGGCGTAGGCCATGACGGGACCAGGAAAGTGAGCAGCAGCTGAAACGAGACGACGAAAAACTTAGGCATCTTGATGGTGCAGTTGCTGCCAGGCCCACTGAAAAAGTTGACGGAAGCAGGCGCTTTTCTTCTAGGTGGCGCTGAGGTCGCGGTGATGGTAGAAGTGTAACGGCACCGTAGAGATCGGCGCCGCAGTGGACACGCTTTTTGGCACAACCCACAAAGAGTACGCTTCTGATGACGAGTACGTTTTTCCAGCAGGATCCACGGAAGTAGATGATGTAATGTTACAGCCGATGATATTGTTCCCGTCGTCGGTTGGCGTAGGCCATGACGGGACCAGGAAAGTGAGCAGCAGCTGAAACGAGACGACGAAAAACTTAGGCATCTTGATGGTGCAGTTGCTGCCAGGCCCACTGAAAAAGTTGACAGAAGCAGGCGCTTTTCTTCTCGGTGGCGCTGAGGTCGCGGTGATGGTAGAAGTGTAACGGCACCGTAGGGAGCGGCGCCGCAGTGGACACGCTTTTTGGCACAACCCACAAAGAGTACGCTTCTGATGAAGAGCACGATTTTCCAGCAGGATCCACGGAAGTAGATGATGTAATGTTGCAGCGGATAATATTGTTCCCGTCGCCGGTTGGCGTAGGCCATGACGGGACCAGGAAAGTGAGCAGCAGCTGAAACGAGACGACGAAAAACTTAGGCATCTTTATGGTGCAGTTGCTGCCAGGCCCACTGAAAAAGTTGACAGAAGCAGGCGCTTTTCTTCTCGGTGGCGCTGAGGTCGCGGTGATGGTAGAAGTGTAACGGCACCGTAGGGAGCGGCGCCGCAGTGGACACGCTTTTTGGCACAACCCACGAAGAGTACGCTTCTGATGACGAGCACGATTTTCCAGCAGGATCCACGGAAGTAGATGATGTAATGCTGCAGCGGATAATATTGTTCCCGTCGCCGGTTGGCGTAGGCCATGACGGGACCAGGAAAGTGAGCAGCAGCTGAAACGAGACGACGAAAAACTTAGGCATCTTGATGGTGCAGTTGCTGCCAGGCCCACTGAAAAAGTTGACAGAAGCAGGCGCTTTTCTTCTCGGTGGCGCTGAGGTCGCGGTGATGGTAGAATTGTAACGGCACCGTAGGGAGCGGCGCCGCAGTGGACACGCTTTTTGGCACAACCCACAAAGAGTACGCTTCTGATGACGAGCACGATTTTCCAGCAGGATCCACGGAAGTAGATGATCTAATGTTGCAGCGGATAATATTGTTCCCGTCGCCGGTTGGCGTAGGCCATGACGGGACCAGGAAAGTGAGCAGCAGCTGAAACGAGACGACGAAAAACTTAGGCATCTTGATGGTGCAGTTGCTGCCAGGCCCACTGAAAAAGTTGACAGAAGCAGGCGCTTTTCTTCTCGGTGGCGCTGAGGTCGCGGTGATGGTAGAAGTGTAACGGCACCGTAGGGAGCGGCGCCGCAGTGGACACGCTTTTTGGCACAACCCACAAAGAGTACGCTTCTGATGACGAGCACGATTTTCCAGCAGGATCCACGGAAGTAGATGATGTAATGTTGCAGCGGATAATATTGTTCCCGTCGCCGGTTGGCGTAGGCCATGACGGGACCAGGAAAGTGAGCAGCAGCTGAAACGAGACGACGAAAAACTTAGGCATCTCGATGGTGCAGTTGCTGCCAGGCCCACTGAAAAAGTTGACAGAAGCAGGCGCTTTTCTTCTCGGTGGCGCTGAGGTCGCGGTGATGGTAGAAGTGTAACGGCACCGTAGGGAGCGGCGCCGCAGTGGACACGCTTTTTGGCACAACCCACAAAGAATACGCTTCTGATGACGAGTACGTTTTTCCAGCAGGATCCGCGGAAGTAGATGATGTAATGTTGCAGCGGATAATATTGTTCCCGTCGCCGGTTGGCGTAGGCCATGACGGAACCAGGAAAGTGAGCAGCAGCTGAAACGAGACGACGAAAAACTTAGGCATCTCGATGGTGCAGTTGCTGCCAGGCCCACTGAAAAAGTTGACGGAAGCAGGCGCTTTTCTTCTCGGTGGCGCTGAGGTCGCGGTGATGGTAGAAGTGTAACGGCACCGTAGGGAGCGGCGCCGCAGTGGACACGCTTTTTGGCACAACCCACAAAGAGTACGCTTCTGATGACGAGCACGATTTTCCAGCAGGATCCACGGAAGTAGATGATGTAATGTTGCAGCGGATAATATTGTTCCCGTCGCCGGTTGGCGTAGGCCATGACGGGACCAGGAAAGTGAGTAGCAGCTGAAACGAGACGACGAAAAACTTAGGCATCTTGATGGTGCAGTTGCTGCCAGGCCCACTGAAAAAGTTGACGGAAGCAGGCGCTTTTCTTCTCGGTGGCGCTGAGGTCGCGGTGATGGTAGAAGTGTAACGGCACCGTAGGGAGCGGCGCCGCAGTGGACACGCTTTTTGGCACAACCCACAAAGAATACGCTTCTGATGACGAGCACGATTTTCCAGCAGGATCCACGGAAGTAGATGATGTAATGTTGCAGCGGATAATATTGTTCCCGTCGCCGGTTGGCGTAGGCCATGACGGGACCAGGAAAGTGAGTAGCAGCTGAAACGAGACGACGAAAAACTTAGGCATCTTGATGGTGCAGTTGCTGCCAGGCCCACTGAAAAAGTTGACGGAAGCAGGCGCTTTTCTTCTCGGTGGCGCTGAGGTCGCGGTGATGGTAGAAGTGTAACGGCACCGTAGGGAGCGGCGCCGCAGTGGACACGCTTTTTGGCACAACCCACAAAGAGTACGCTTCTGATGACGAGCACGATTTTCCAGCAGGATCCACGGAAGTAGATGATGTAATGTTGCAGCGGATAATATTGTTCCCGTCGCCGGTTGGCGTAGGCCATGACGGGACCAGGAAAGTGAGTAGCAGCTGAAACGAGACGACGAAAAACTTAGGCATCTCGATGGTGCAGTTGCTGCCAGGCCCACTGAAAAAGTTGACGGAAGCAGGCGCTTTTCTTCTCGGTGGCGCTGAGGTCGCGGTGATGGTAGAAGTGTAACGGCACCGTAGGGAGCGGCGCCGCAGTGGACACGCTTTTTGGCACAACCCACAAAGAATACGCTTCTGATGACGAGTACGTTTTTCCAGCAGGATCCACGGAAGTAGATGATGTAATGTTGCAGCGGATAATATTGTTCCCGTCGCCGGTTGGCGTAGGCCATGACGGGACCAGGAAAGTGAGCAGCAGCTGAAACGAGACGACGAAAAACTTAGGCATCTTGATGGTGCAGTTGCTGCCAGGCCCACTGAAAAAGTTGACGGAAGCAGGCGCTTTTCTTCTCGGTGGCGCTGAGGTCGCGGTGATGGTAGAAGTGTAACGGCACCGTAGGGAGCGGCGCCGCAGTGGACACGCTTTTTGGCACAACCCACAAAGAATACGCTTCTGATGACGAGCACGATTTTCCAGCAGGATCCACGGAAGTAGATGATGTAATGTTACAGCCGATGATATTGTTCCCGTCGCCGGTTGGCGTAGGCCATGACGGGACCAGGAAAGTGAGTAGCAGCTGAAACGAGACGACGAAAAACTTAGGCATCTCGATGGTGCAGTTGCTGCCAGGCCCACTGAAAAAGTTGACGGAAGCAGGCGCTTTTCTTCTCGGTGGCGCTGAGGTCGCGGTGATGGTAGAAGTGTAACGGCACCGTAGGGAGCGGCGCCGCAGTGGACACGCTTTTTGGCACAACCCACAAAGAATACGCTTCTGATGACGAGTACGTTTTTCCAGCAGGATCCACGGAAGTAGGTGATGTAATGTTGCAGCGGATAATATTGTTCCCGTCGCCGGTTGGCGTAGGCCATGACGGGACCAGGAAAGTGAGCAGCAGCTGAAACGAGACGACGAAAAACTTAGGCATCTCGATGGTGCAGTTGCTGCCAGGCCCACTGAAAAAGTTGACGGAAGCAGGCGCTTTTCTTCTCGGTGGCGCTGAGGTCGCGGTGATGGTAGAAGTGTAACGGCACCGTAGGGAGCGGCGCCGCAGTGGACACGCTTTTTGGCACAACCCACAAAGAATACGCTTCTGATGACGAGTACGTTTTTCCAGCAGGATCCACAGAAGTAGATGATGTAATGTTGCAGCGGATAATATTGTTCCCGTCGCCGGTTGGCGTAGGCCATGACGGGACCAGGAAAGTGAGCAGCAGCTGAAACGAGACGACGAAAAACTTAGGCATCTTGATGGTGCAGTTGCTGCCAGGCCCACTGAAAAAGTTAACAGAAGCAGGCGCTTTTCTTCTCGGTGGCGCTGAGGTCGCGGTGATGGTAGAAGTGTAACGGCACCGTAGGGAGCGGCGCCGCAGTGGACACGCTTTTTGGCACAACCCACAAAGAGTACGCTTCTGATGACGAGCACGATTTTCCAGCAGGATCCACGGAAGTAGATGATGTAATGTTGCAGCGGATAATATTGTTCCCGTCGCCGGTTGGCGTAGGCCATGACGGGACCAGGAAAGTGAGCAGCAGCTGAAACGAGACGACGAAAAACTTAGGCATCTCGATGGTGCAGTTGCTGCCAGGCCCACTGAAAAAGTTGACGGAAGCAGGCGCTTTTCTTCTCGGTGGCGCTGAGGTCGCGGTGATGGTAGAAGTGTAACGGCACCGTAGGGAGCGGCGCCGCAGTGGACACGCTTTTTGGCACAACCCACAAAGAATACGCTTCTGATGACGAGTATGTTTTTCCAGCAGGATCCACGGAAGTAGATGATGTAATGTTACAGCCGATGATATTGTTCCCGTCGCCGGTAGGCGTAGGCCATGACGGGACCAGGAAAGTGAGCAGCAGCTGAAACGAGACGACGAAAAACTTAGGCATCTTGATGGTGCAGTTGCTGCCAGGCCCACTGAAAAAGTTGACGGAAGCAGGCGCTTTTCTTCTCGGTGGCGCTGAGGTCGCGGTGATGGTAGAAGTGTAACGGCACCGTAGGGAGCGGCGCCGCAGTGGACACGCTTTTTGGCACAACCCACAAAGAATACGCTTCTGATGACGAGTACGTTTTTCCAGCAGGATCCACGGAAGTAGATGATGTAATGTTGCAGCGGATAATATTGTTCCCGTCGCCGGTTGGCGTAGGCCATGACGGGACCAGGAAAGTGAGCAGCAGCTGAAACGAGACGACGAAAAACTTAGGCATCTCGATGGTGCAGTTGCTGCCAGGCCCACTGAAAAAGTTGACGGAAGCAGGCGCTTTTCTTCTCGGTGGCGCTGAGGTCGCGGTGATGGTAGAAGTGTAACGGCACCGTAGGGAGCGGCGCCGCAGTGGACACGCTTTTTGGCACAACCCACAAAGAATACGCTTCTGATGACGAGTACGTTTTTCCAGCAGGATCCACGGAAGTAGATGATGTAATGTTACAGCCGATGATATTGTTCCCGTCGCCGGTAGGCGTAGGCCATGACGGGACCAGGAAAGTGAGCAGCAGCTGAAACGAGACGACGAAAAACTTAGGCATCTTGATGGTGCAGTTGCTGCCAGGCCCACTGAAAAAGTTGACGGAAGCAGGCGCTTTTCTTCTCGGTGGCGCTGAGGTCGCGGTGATGGTCGAAGTGTAACGGCACCGTAGAGATCGGCGCCGCAGTGGACACGCTTTTTGGCACAACCCACAAAGAGTACGCTTCTGATGACGAGTACGTTTTTCCAGCAGGATCCACGGAAGTAGATGATGTAATGTTACAGCCGATGATATTGTTCCCGTCGCCGGTAGGCGTAGGCCATGACGGGACCAGGAAAGTGAGCAGCAGCTGAAACGAGACGACGAAAAACTTAGGCATCTTGATGGTGCAGTTGCTGCCAGGCCCACTGAAAAAGTTGACGGAAGCAGGCGCTTTTCTTCTCGGTGGCGCTGAGGTCGCGGTGATGGTCGAAGTGTAACGGCACCGTAGAGATCGGCGCCGCAGTGGACACGCTTTTTGGCACAACCCACAAAGAGTACGCTTCTGATGACGAGTACGTTTTTCCAGCAGGATCCACGGAAGTAGATGATGTAATGTTACAGCCGATGATATTGTTCCCGTCGCCGGTAGGCGTAGGCCATGACGGGACCAGGAAAGTGAGCAGCAGCTGAAACGAGACGACGAAAAACTTAGGCATCTTGATGGTGCAGTTGCTGCCAGGCCCACTGAAAAAGTTGACGGAAGCAGGCGCTTTTCTTCTCGGTGGCGCTGAGGTCGCGGTGATGGTCGAAGTTTAACGGCACCGTAGAGATCGGCGCCGCAGTGGACACGCTTTTTGGCACAACCCACAAAGAGTACGCTTCTGATGACGAGTACGTTTTTCCAGCAGGATCCACGGAAGTAGATGATGTAATGTTACAGCCGATGATATTGTTCCCGTCGCCGGTAGGCGTAGGCCATGACGGGACCAGGAAAGTGAGCAGCAGCTGAAACGAGACATCGAAAAACTTAGGCATCTTGATGGTGCAGTTGCTGCCAGGCCCACTGAAAAAGTTGACGGAAGCAGGCGCTTTTCTTCTCGGTGGCGCTGAGGTCGCGGTGATGGTAGAAGTGTAACGGCACCGTAGGGAGCGGCGCCGCAGTGGACACGCTTTTTGGCACAACCCACAAAGAATACGCTTCTGATGACGAGTACGTTTTTCCAGCAGGATCCACGGAAGTAGATGATGTAATGTTACAGCCGATGATATTGTTCCCGTCGCCGGTAGGCGTAGGCCATGACGGGACCAGGAAAGTGAGCAGCAGCTGAAACGAGACGACGAAAAACTTAGGCATCTTGATGGTGCAGTTGCTGCCAGGCCCACTGAAAAAGTTGACGGAAGCAGGCGCTTTTCTTCTCGGTGGCGCTGAGGTCGCGGTGATGGTCGAAGTGTAACGGCACCGTAGAGATCGGCGCCGCAGTGGACACGCTTTTTGGCACAACCCACAAAGAGTACGCTTCTGATGACGAGTACGTTTTTCCAGCAGGATCCACGGAAGTAGATGATGTAATGTTACAGCCGATGATATTGTTCCCGTCGCCGGTAGGCGTAGGCCATGACGGGACCAGGAAAGTGAGCAGCAGCTGAAACGAGACGACGAAAAACTTAGGCATCTTGATGGTGCAGTTGCTGCCAGGCCCACTGAAAAAGTTGACGGAAGCAGGCGCTTTTCTTCTCGGTGGCGCTGAGGTCGCGGTGATGGTCGAAGTGTAACGGCACCGTAGAGATCGGCGCCGCAGTGGACACGCTTTTTGGCACAACCCACAAAGAGTACGCTTCTGATGACGAGTACGTTTTTCCAGCAGGATCCACGGAAGTAGATGATGTAATGTTACAGCCGATGATATTGTTCCCGTCGCCGGTAGGCGTAGGCCATGACGGGACCAGGAAAGTGAGCAGCAGCTGAAACGAGACGACGAAAAACTTAGGCATCTTGATGGTGCAGTTGCTGCCAGGCCCACTGAAAAAGTTGACGGAAGCAGGCGCTTTTCTTCTCGGTGGCGCTGAGGTCGCGGTGATGGTCGAAGTTTAACGGCACCGTAGAGATCGGCGCCGCAGTGGACACGCTTTTTGGCACAACCCACAAAGAGTACGCTTCTGATGACGAGTACGTTTTTCCAGCAGGATCCACGGAAGTAGATGATGTAATGTTACAGCCGATGATATTGTTCCCGTCGCCGGTAGGCGTAGGCCATGACGGGACCAGGAAAGTGAGCAGCAGCTGAAACGAGACATCGAAAAACTTAGGCATCTTGACGGTGTAGTTGCTGCCAGGCCCACAGGCAGCAACTGCTGTTTTATTGAGCAGTGAGATCGATCCTATTTGCGACAATTAAATTTAGAGAATTCTAAAGCCAGGAAATCGCTTTTACAGACAATAGAAATATTCGCGTCCACTAAAGTTCGTGAATTTCACAAGTCGCGAAATTCGCAAAAATTAGGGGCTCGCGAATATTAGGGGTTTTACAGTATTCGTTACTGTGGTCACGCCATTCTACAGTGCGTTTTAATAGCACTAAACCTAAAGCAAGAAAAACATATCACTCTAGGCTTAGTATCAGTTTGCTGCATGGGCATTGGGAAATTGTAAATGCTAAAAATAACAGGTTCAATTGTATTATATGAATTACGTAAATGCAATTAAAAAGCGAAGTCATGGCACTTAAACAATGGCCTACCCTCAATCAACGGGAAAAAAAGTTAGCTACGTGATTCAAATATTTGTTTCCTATATCTTTTTCTTTCCTGTAGGGGCATTGAGGTAAAATTGTTTAGCGAATGATGAATATACGCACTCCGTCGTTTTGAATGTTTTCATAATTCTTGAACCTTGAATGTTTTCATAAATTCTGCCATATGTTATTTATACGTAATCACTAGTGACGTACGCGTCGTTCGGTTCTAGCTCGACGTGCCAACTGCTACAAGAGGAACCGAAGAACAACGAGGACCATTATTCGACTTGTGTTAAGGACGAACCGGAACACGAATATATGCTTCAACCGAATGGTTGTTGCACGAGCTCGTTCCGACTGGGACAGCGCAGTTACTCGAGTCCAGATCGCTGCGTCACTGACAGTTCAAGAAACGAAGCACGCATGGAGAGTGGCAAACATCATATTATTGTGTCACTATCAATAAGAATGAGGCGCTAGACAATCTCAATTCTGAAAAAATGAAGCAAGAAGAAGGGAGTGCAATAACCAATTTCATGGCGTCTCTTAATCTGGCAGCATCTTGTCCGTCCTCGTGTTTTATGTTATTTCCCACTAATATTTATATTATCCTTACCAGCACGCTCTCCCATTCCAAGACTATAGACTTTCCCATTGCTTATCTCCCGGGCGAAAAATGCTGAGTCACCGAACTGTGGACGCAAGCGCAGTGTCTGATTTGCCGCACGACAGAGCAACAGCGCATGCTCAGAAGGCGCTCCACAGCCCAGCAGACGAAGATGGCAGCACGCAGAAGGCGATTTTTGCAAAGCTCTTTACATCGTTTCATCTCAAGTTCAGACGCAGCCGACGCGACGAGTTGACGGGGCCAATCATACAGCGTCAAAGCGCGCCATCATTGTATCCGCCATGTTCCCCTACACACCAACACAGTGTTTAGAGAGAAGTTCGCTTTGCCCACACCAGGTGGGGGCACTCCGCGTGCGCAGAAACCGAATTTGGGTGGAGTGAAGCTTTTGCGCATGCGCAGTTCCGACAGCAGCGCCACCTCAGTGGCGTGACGTCATGATCGCTGGACCGATTAAAACAGAAAAGGCCCAGTCGTGACTTGCGCTCTTGACGTTGCTTGATCGGCACCCATTACTTCGCAGCGTCGGCTGCGTCTAGGCTTAAGCTGAAACGAGCCGCATTTGATCGTGACGCGCCCCGCAATCGTGTTCCCTCTAAATCCCAATAAAATAGCAAACAGGCTTTTATAAGTAGTAATTAAAAGAAACACAAAATCGATTTTTATGCTTGTCATTCATGTGAAATTTACCTGGTCCCCGATCAATGAAAGTGCACCATGACGTACCACGTGTTTTTTCGCAGAAAGGAAGATGAGGCTCTTCGCGCACGTGCTAGAAGGTGATGCCGAGTCCATCAGAAGAAAGATGCCGACGCACAGTTGACCTCTTTCTTTTTAACGATAAAGCAAGGCGTTTTTTTTTCTAGTCCATTTGATGATTGCTTAATGGGGCTTTTCCGCAAATGGTTTGCGCCATCGATGGCAAGAAGGAGACAGGTTTTTGATGGCCTGCCTTGCTTCCGGTACTGACCGCTCCAAGCCATGTGCTGGCTGTCTGAACGCGGTCGCAAAATGCTCTCAGAGTTTGTTCTTCCTCCACCCAACGCGATCGACGAGTAAATTTGTATGAATGCGTTGACTACGAACGACGTCGTTCGTTTGCCTGTTTTTTTCCGAATGAATGGACGACGTACTTCGCCGTGGCGCCCGTTGAAGCTCTCTTTGATCAATGAGGAAGTACAAACGGTTGCATTAAACTAGCATTTATGTTATTTGCAGTACTGACAATAAATTAAAAAAAGATATTCAAAACCAAGTTACAATAAATGCAACTTTTTTTTTTTTTAATTGCGAGCAATTTGGTTAGTCTGCTCGAAAATTTTAAGTGAAAAAATATATATTCTCATAAATATGATGGCTCACACTAAAATCGTCCGAAAAACTCGCCGCCTGCACGTACCAATGTCAATTTTTTATCAAAGGTGGATTTTAGTGGTGAATTGGACCTTATTAAACTTCGAAGTGTTGCTCCCTTTCAGTAAAAACATGAGACTAACAAGCTTGCCCGAGTCAACGGGGGACGCATTCGGGGAGTGCTAAGTCGTTTGCGAGAGCCGCTGACCTGGCAAGTTGGTTGGTCTCGATTTTTACTGGAGGGAAGCAACACTTTGAAATACTACACGGTCAGATTTACCAACAAAATACATTTTTAATAAATGTCTAAGATGTATACATGGAGCCGCCGATTCCTGAGCGAGCCTCGGCCATGATGTCACCCCATTTCAGGCTACAGCTGCAGTGTGTGTGACTCTAGGTCCTGAAGAAAAAGCACGAAATCAGCCACACTTGTCTGGTGTGAGTCTTACGCCCCTAGGCAATCTTGAAAACTATTTTTTTTTTACTCGACACATACATGAAGACAACACATCAAGTCGATTGTTTCCCCTTTTTTATTTAACCGCACGCAAGATCAGCAGATCCGGTCGTAGTTGTGAAACAGCTGCTCCTCTTTCCGGGTAGTCAGATAGCAACGGACTGCGCAGCATGGCCACTTTACCTCAATGCTTTATAAATATTTGGAAACTGTGGGTTATTCTAATGGTTACGACAACCAAAAAGCAGACAGGCAGTTTGCCTAGCAGCGCGAGACCGCCACATTAGTAAGCAAAAACGTGCTCCAGTCAAATGCACCATCACAGAAACGCGAACTCCAAGGCGCTCGCTTTGCGTGGCACATAAGCGAGACGACAGCATACCTAATCCATCTGCCGATTTGTATTTTCACATCAATATCAAATACAGGAACAAAAACTTGAGCCTTCCATTAAGTGGCAACTGCAAACACGGGAGTGCTTTAAAGCCAGCCTTTAGGAGCCCTCCACAACGTTTCGCCGGATCACCCAAATCCACAACAGCCCCTTTGTCGGGTGCCGGATGCAGTAGAAGGAAACCTAAAGAGAGATATATCGCGACAACGCTTGCTCTCGTTGCTGCAGCCGACAACGGAACAGCGTTGGGGCATGTCGGAGAACTTCGAAACGCGCGACCACCGCTGCCTCCCACAGCCCCGAGCCAGACGTACCACGCCAACAAAAATGGCGGACCCCAGGCTGTCTGCTGCTGCTGCGCATGTGCCGTGGAAACTCAGGAAAAGGCCCATTCCCCACATCGCTATTTCTCCGAATTCCACGCTAGACATTTTCTAAGGCGCCTACTTTCACTCACTGCACTTGGGAAAGCCAATGGCTGCAGTATATGGAGGGCGCTTGGTGAATGACAAGATTAATATTATGTTTAGGCTAAAAAAAAAAATTCTGTGCTCTGGCACTGAGTTTGACGTTTCACAATGCCCACTGTCGCAGCGTAAACAGTGGGAATGGTGAAAACAGAAATGTTTAGACCTTTATGTCTAAACGTATATTTAGCCCTATAATTACCGGAGCTCCAACCCTAGACTGCAGTTATTGGTTTTTCCAGGTGCTTAACGGGAAACTAGACGCTCGAGTTTTGTAAAAGAGTATCGATCATACACAGTTTTTGTTTACTGCTTGTCGTAGTGTCGCAACGAAACACTCCCCTGCTGGGAGACGTCTCGCAAATATCGACGGCCCCTAGCGGCTAGATCAGAAAGCTCTCTCGGCAGGTTCGCTCGCCATGCCTTCTCGAGCGAATCAGACTTTCACAACGCCCACAGAAGAAAGCGTCAAAGTAGGCTCGAAAAAGAAAAAAAAAAAACACTCGACGAAAACTGTCAAAAAAGAACTGAGCCGTGCCACAACTTTTAACGAGGCGAGGTGTCCGTGTGCGTGCGCGCGGATGTACAGTCGGCACGGAATGAAACGCGAACAGTGGGTGGATGGTTTTCGCTAGATGCTGCACCACCTGAACCAGATGGGAGCTGCAAGAAGATGGCCCCTCCTTCGATGTGTTAGACTCTTGCTCAGTGCATCCAAACCTTCGGTGTTGCGTCTCTAGGTGACCCAACGTGGGTCGAAAACCATGCGCTCCTTGTTCGCGTTTCATTCCGTGGCGACTGTACATCACATAGCTTTTGGCCAAAACTCCGCAAGTACGTCTTTTATGCACCTCAATACCGGCGCGCTCCAAACGCGCGCACTTCCCGGCATGCAGGAAGACCCTCCGAGCGCTTGGGGAAACCGACGCTGGAAGCCGAAGACACGCCGCGTTGCTCCGTCTCAAGGCGGCCGTGGACGGCGATCGCCGCCGTCGCGTCCATCCCAACGAAGGCCGCTATCACTCTTCGCGTCGTCGGCACCTGTCAGGAGAAAGCAACAGCACGCAACATTCTCCAACGCGAAAAATAACTCGCTCGCCGCTCTCGCGCCGCGCGGACATGCCGGCGTGACCGTCGAGATGTCCTTTCGACAACCGCTTCCTCGTCGCACAAACCCGACCTGCCAAGGGCTCGGCGGCAAGGCCTAGCCGGTCGCCAGACAGCCTGTACTCCGCTTGACCCGGAAACCGGCTGCAGTGCATACAACCAGCCGTCAGAACCAATCCCACGCCACACGCGTGCCACGTGACCTTGGAGATGGGCACAAGGAGCTGATTCGTTCATTGCGCCGTATTCGCTGGGATGGCTCGTAGCTTCCCCTGCTTTCCGTCGTGAATCGAAAAAAGAAGTCTAGCGCGCCTAGACGGCCCTGAAAGAGGATCGCCACTTCGCGGAGAAGCTCGATCGAGACCGCGTGCGAGCCACTTTCTCCGAGGATTTTCCAGAAGGTTGTGTTTACTACGATACGAGGTCGTCGCTCATACGGAATGCGGCGGCCCCCGCTCGGCTCTCCTCCAGGAAAAAAACGTCCTTAGGTCAAGGAGTTCGCAATTAGAACGAGTTGCGTGCTTGCCGATCAATCAGGTGGCGAAACACTGCGCTTAAGAATTACCGTCGATTTCTTTCTTTCTTTTTTTCTTCTTCCTCGACGTTTTTGTTTACGGTGTACGATTTGCATGCCAATCTCACTCTCGCCGTGTTGTCCTGCAATCTCCTTGTTCGTTTTTTGATCGTACGACTAGCGTTTGTCCGTCAAGGCAATGCATAGCCGGTTTACAGGTTGGTTTTGTATGGGCCTGTCCTTTTCTTTAACGACAAATTTATCTATCAGTCTATCTCTCTCTCTTTCTCTTCCTCGTTTCTACGTCTGTTTTATGTTTTACAAAAGCATTTCATTCTTACTGTCTTAATCGAGGCCATGTTTGAAGAAAAAAAAAAAGACGCTTCAAAAGTGCGTTATCCGCAGACACCCGTTGCTACTTTTAGTGTCCACCGCAAGAAATATGTGCGCATTAACAGTTCATCTTTGATCATAAAATCTATTCCCTCAGACGTTTTATGAGGTAGTATGCTAAAAGAATCCTCCCCCCCCCCCCCCTTTTTTTTTTACCGCAAAGATACACGCATTGCGGAACGCCCATTCTTCGTTCGAATGTGGCGCTACAGAGGTGAGTACCAGATGCTGTTACCTAACTCAAAAGTCATGTGAGTTTCTAAAATTTCGATTAGAAAAAGGGCGACCGACAGCGCTGTTGAATACATGGAGCCAAATGGGGGCCAGTTACCGAAATCGAGCGAAAACGGGCCTCATTTTTCCATTGAAATGTTCAGAAAGTCACTTATAAGTTATAACTTTTGAATAATATAATGGTCAGCTCCGAAACTTTGGGATCTGGTTTGGACCAGTAGCGCTGTATTTGGGCCGAGAACGAGCCTTCGGCGGTGCCTGGTTTGTTTTTGTGGCGAAGAAAACACTTTAAATGTTTGTTGTTGTTGTTGTTTTTAGGGGGGGGGGGGGGGGCGGGGGGGACACGCTGCGCATTTATAAATATTTCTGCTCACGTCGAGATCGCGTACGGCTCAGCCGGTTCAGATGATTGCGTGCCAGGATCACTCTCTCCTTGATCGAATCGCAACCAAAGTGGTACAACGCCTCCTGGTTAACAAGGCCAGATTGTTGAATTCTTGACGTCACTTACTGAGGGCCAGCTCAGGGCGCACCTATTGGAAACGAACACCCGCGTCCGCGCTCGGCTGAAACTCGCGTTCAATCAGTCAGAGTACGAGTCGCGGCCGAACGCCGACACGGCCCTCGCGCCCGATATGTGACCAGCGACGGCCCGCAGTACGTGACGTAACGGAGGCGGGCCTTGTTCTCTAGGAACTCTTGAATGATAACGCGGTGACTCGAGCATTCGGTTCCTAAAGAACGAAAAGAAGCAAGGAAAAAAATTCCGAGCAATTAACGGTTTTGATAAACGTCGCAGATTCGTAAACCCCTTCCGGTTTTAGGTTTAGAAAATTAACATGATTACGCGTGTATTGCCAGTTACACATTCGCGTCTAGTACTCATGAGGAAGCGAAACTTTGTGATCTACACTCTAAGAAACTCCCTTGAGTCTGCTTTGCACTACAACACTCGGAGAGCCAATCAGTGCAACTTACAGAGGCAGCTCAGCGAATGAAGATGCCGAAACATATGTTTAGACCAAAAACCCCGTCTGAGTTGTGACATTAAGCAATGCAAGCGTGACGTTTTGCATTGCTTAATGCCAAAACTCATACTGCGTTTTCGGTTTGTATGGTCTTTAACTTTCACCAAGCAGTAGTGATGCATGACCGCACGCCAGTACGATGCTAATCAGATCAAAAAGGGTAGAAGTGGGGATTGTACTAGGACCCCTGGATACTGCAGCGCGAGCTTCAGCTCCACGTGCTCCGAGCTGGTGTGAGCTAGCCCACCCGGCCACCGATGCCCTTATATGTATTTATAATTAAGATAGCGTTTCTTGAAGTCTAGCGGAGGAAATCTCTAAAAAGCAAAATTATCCGAAGCACCAATCCACATCGTCAAAAAATCAAGGGAAAGTGCACCTTTTCTAAATATAAGATGACACCGAAAGGTTAATTTAACACCGCCATTAGGCGCTGTTCAGATCAAATCATGCACGCGAGTCCGGACGTATTTTTTTTGTTAGTTTTGTTTATATGTTACTCCTCAAGATGTGTAGGGAACGTAGTAAAAAAAATATTTTATGAAAAACATAATATTTAACGAGAAAAAAAACAACAACAATGGAGTGCGCCAGAACAGCGTATTCATATCTTGAAGTTTTCGCCTATGTCATGTTTTGTGACACCTACTACGCAAACTACAAATATCAGAAATCTCAAATACTTCAAGCATATAACAGATCATTGGAACTATTGACTGATATGTGTACAGCATTGTGGGGGTCATAAATTTAGCGTCAAATATTCGCAAACATGGCATCTTTGATATTTTGTCATTAGATCTTTGAGCCGGTATCTACAAATATCGAATAGCTAAATTATTAAAATTTATCTCATATATTGTTATTAAAACGTTCTTTCAAATGATATATAAATCATTGCTTTATCTTAAAGATTTAAAGTATTATGTCGCTCCAAACGTGGTTTAAATTACAAAGTTAAGAAATTTCAAGGGGGAATAAAAAAAAAAATCTTCGAATGTGTTTCTTAAACTTATAGTGATAGTTTTCAACCATACTCTTGTGTTTATTCATAAAAAACATGTTGCATCATTTTGTTTCCTTTAAATTTACAGCGCTGCAAAATGTAATTTTCGCCTAGTGCCACAGAGGAGATTATCTTTTGATGCGTGTATTTTATGACTAGATATTATTTTAATGCATTGGAGTGTTGGGTTCAAGTTCAAGCATTCTACTAAATAAAACAATACCCGTGTTGCTTATCCGTTTTATTAATTTAATCAATAATCCTCTTTTGCCCTTTAAAATGGCAAGTTCTATGAGTTTTAGCTAAACCTTTTCCACAAACGCGAGACGAAAATTTGTTATCGCTACTACTAAATTGCTTTACAGCAAGTAGTAGAAAAGTAGGTGCTGTGGTGCAAATTATATGGGGATATTTATACCCATACCCGTGATGAAGTAGGAATGTCTGAGCCACCAAGCTTGTTACACTGTTAGTCATAACAGTTGTACGTGCGGCTGACCAAGGAAAACCTGGGACTTCACTGGCACTTTCAGAAAGTCGTCCATAAAGATTAAAAACTTTTCTCGATTATTTTTCACTAAAAAGATCATGAAATAAAAAAAAATTAACGAGTAAAAATATTGAGCGCACTATAGTTGCCCGCGTTGGCAGGAGTGTGTATTGAGAAGTCCGTTTTTTACGTCTCTTTAAACCAGACTGACGAATTTGTCTAGGCACTCACATGTAATGCTATAATTCCAACGAGTGCAATAAAATCGGTCAACACTGAATATGGCTAATAGGGAATGCACGAACTGATTGACGCCGTCACACGGCCGCGACGTTCCAGGAGGAGAATTTGAAGCCCCTTGTGGGAACAGTTCAACTCCAGCTCTCTGATTGTCTTAATTTAGGTACCTGGCAGCGAGTTCCTCCTGAAACAGCAGACAAAACTAGGCCTGAATTTTTCCCGGCAAAACAGTCGGTAATCACGTTGTTGGTGTACTTCAAAGGATGGCGTTCTACCGACGCGGGAGCTGTATTCTCGCCTCGCATAGTAATTCGATGCGGCAGTTTGGACAGCGAAAGCCAAGCCGCTAAGCCTAAAGATCTACACGACCACGTATGAAACCAATATTAGGGTCACGAGGTTTGAAGGGCATCCGTTGTAACACTATCTTTACGTGCACGTAGTTTGCATAGGGACATGCTAACGTCGCAGCCAAAGCTGGCGTAGAGATCAAAATGCCGGGAGCCCTATAGAAGTGACGCGCGCAATACTAGCGGCACCGAACTATAATCAGCGCTAGATCACAAAGGCGGCAGCTCAGACAGAACGCAAACCCTACAAGCCGACGGTGGCCCTCCTCGTGAACCTGAAAAGGGGCTTTAGGAAACCAGAGCACACGCAGTTATCGCCTGTTTTCTCCTTTTTCTTGAACCGCCTGAAACTGCGTGGAGCACTGGAAGAACCAGAAGTGGAGGGGACAGGAACAGAAAGAGAGAAGGCGTCGTCTTGGTTCAAATGGTAAATCTACACCAGCTCACCTGCGCCATCACAGTCTTATTGTTTTCTCCTGGTGCACTTTTTTTTCCCTAGGAACTCCTTGCCACATGCTTAGACTTACTCTGTACGTTGCTTCACAGAAAAGCTAATAACGCATTCTCTTTCCTTCTTTCTTTCTACTGTCATGCATTTGGGAGGTCGCGGAGTATCGTGATCGTCATCAAACAAGACAACGCGCGCGCAGCGGCCATAAACCAACGGTTGTTGCCAGTCTCGTGTACTTGCGTCTTGACAGAACGTCTTCAGTCACGGTAGCGACTTGCAGCGTCCTTAAATTATTTTTTTTGCTATCTTAGTAAACACAAAAAGAAGATAGCAAGGCAGCTAAATGTTTGCAGTGTGTAGATCTGGATGTCAATTCTCCGAAGAGGATCGGACAAAATCCTCTCGTTCGTGCATTCTCTATTTGTAGCCACGTTCGAAATTGACCGGTTTTCCTGCACTCGTCGGAATTATTGCAGCACAGGTGAGTGCTTCGCGGAATTCGTCAGTCTGGTATGAAGAGGGACAAAAGACGGACTTCTCCAAAAGCCCTCCTGCCAACGCCGGCTATAATAGTGCGCTTCTATATCTTTACTCGTTATTTATTTTTTACTTTATTTAACTTCATGTTTTTTTATATAATTTGAATAGAATGAGTTATTACAAATATTTTTAATCCTAACGGACGTCTTGCTGGAAGGGCCAGTGAAGTAGCAGGTTTACCTTGGTTAGCCGGTTATACAATCGTCATGAATAGCAGTGTAATAAGCTTTGTCGCTCAACCATTCCTACTTCATCGCGAATATACGTATGAATGTTCGCATGTGATTTGCACCACTGCACTTGCTTTTCTACCACCTTCTGTAAAAAAATTATAGTAACGATTACAAGTTTTCTTCCCGCTTTTGTGAAAAAAGTTCAGCTATAGCTCTATCGAACTTGTCATTTTAAAAGGCAAACCAGGCTTATTGATAAAATTAATAAAAAGGACGAGCAACGAGGGTATTGTTTTAATTGGCAGAATACTTTACATGTGCCCGATGCCCGAATACAGCACATACAGCACAAAAAAGATTTCTAGTCATAAAATACACGGGAGAAAAAAATAAGCTCGTCTGTGGCATTGGGAACAAATGCCGGCGTGGAAGGTACAACTTGCAGCGCTGTAACTTTGAAGGAAACAAAACGACGAAACATATTTTTCATGAATAAACGCAAGAATATGGTGGAGAACTATCACTATGAATTTCAGCAAAAACGAAGATTTTTTTTATTCCATTATATATATTTTTTTTTTTTTTGCTTTTTAATTTAGAACAAGTTTGGAGCAACATAAAATTTTCAATCGTTGAGATAAAGCAATGATTTATATATCATTCGAAATAACGTTTTAATAACAATACATTACATACATTTTAATGTCGTAGTTATGCAACTTTTGCAGATAACGGCTTTGGCATCTAGTGACGAAACGTCAAAGGAGACATGTTTGCGCATTTTTGACGCAAAATTTACGACCTCAACAATACTGTACATATACCATTCTATGATGTCCATGATAAGTGCAAAATAGTTGAGATTTTTGATTGGTGCAGTTTGCATAGAAGGTGTCACCAAACATGGCAAAAACGAAAACTTCAAAAATCAAATACGCCGTTCTTGCGCGCCCAAAACGTTTTCTTTCCCTTTAAATATTGCGTTTCTCGCTAAATCTTTTTTGATCACGTTCCCTACATATGTTGAGCAGTAACATATAAAATAAATTAACAAAAACACAACATACGTCCGGACTCGCGTGCAAGATCTTAATTGAGCAGTTCCACAAGCAGCACGCAAAACGGTTATTACTCCGCAACAAAACCGTTATGTCCTTGCGAGTAGAAACATATGGTACCGTTCGTCCTCGTTCTCCATGCGTCTGCTTCTTTCTTTAAGTTTAGCGCTACGATGTATGTTTGAATAGGGCTTAAAGGGGTACTCCGGCGATTTGTTTAGTTTCCCCAACTCACTACTTTTTTCTGAATCCCCGACTTTCACCCTTTCCGCTATGCTATATAGTATCGCAAAATTGATAATAGTTCTCGTGAAATCGGCAATTGAAACTGGTGCAAAAAACAACATTCAAATAGATTCGCACTTTTCCGTGCCGTAACGTCAGTGGGAGGCAAAGCCATAAAAAGCTAGACTATGCCGACTATTTGTTCCGTGCTGGTTCGCGGGTACCGAAGCGGGCTTCTAAAGGATTCATTTGACACCATGAAACTTTTTGGAATCAGTTGGGAACAAAGTCTACAGTTCATAGAGTGAACCCCTGCCTTAGACTGGCGTCATGTTTTCGTAGGGACTTTTAGTTTCAAACTAAAAGTCCCCAGTAGGAACTTTTAGTTTGAAAAACACGATGAAGACCAACATTGTAAATTCAACCGCTAGCCTGAAGTCTTTAACGTGCACCACGCAGTAGTGCACGTTAAGGACCCCAGGCTAGCGGTTGTACTGCACTGGCTAAATTGCTCATCTACAGCGTGTGACTCGTCGCAACTTTAATGGCAGACCAACTACACGCTGTATAAATATCACCACAACCCCAATTATTATTGTAAATTCAATAACTTCGCAGAAAAAAAAATAATATTTTGACCTAATATAGACCCTTTCCGAAATTCAGTCTGGCCACTTTGATCGCTATTATCATCTGTGGAAAGGCATCTGTGCCATACCAATGGCGGCCTTCTTGTGACTGATAAAAGAAGATGTTGGAGATGCTCCTAGGCGGATCTTGCGAGGCCTGGGGTGCTATGTTGCGCTTTTTGGACTTCCAGGAGACTAGGGAGAAGGAAGTGATGTCAACGACTAGAGCAAACGCAGATTGGATGTTGACAGAAGAAAACAAAATCAACATCCAAACTGCATTTGCTGCGTTGTTGACGTCACTTCCTTCTCCCTAGTCTCCTGGGAGTCCAAAAAGCGCAACATAGCACCCCTGTACATCCGGGGGGTCAGTACGACGCGACGTAGGAATGGAACGCAAGAGCTACGTAAGCGTTTATTTCTAATAACTCAGATTCAGTTAATCTGTGTGCGGCACACAATCTGCATTGAATCACTTTGGTGTATAGAATTTTTTCGAAGAAGCTGAGTGGGCTGGAGCTTTGTTCTGAATGCAGGTTCTTGGTCACCGTCGAACTGAAAGTGATCGAGAAGGAACTCACTGAACAATTCCTCGCGTGCTGTTGACTTGCGAAAGTGACGGTGCCGATACAAGTTCATTTCCGCCATTGATATGGCAAAACCTAAACTGCTTTACAAACCACAAGATGGCACTGAATTTCGGAAAGGGTCTATTGGGGGGACAATTTCAGCGATGTGTTTTGGTGTGTTTAGCACATTTTCAGGCAAATCGGGGACAATTAAGAGATCGCCAGAGTTCCCCTTAAGAACAGACATAATTTATCAACTGAGTTACTTTTTATTTTACTGTTATATGTTAGGTGCATATCCTCCAACTTACCATTTTCTTTTTTTAGTGCAGAAATAACTTACACATAGCCTAACTGTTATTTTCCGCCCAAACGTAGCGCTGGCGGCCAGAACCACATGCCGGAGTTTCAGATGAAACCGTCAGCTTATTCAAGATTAATGAGTGATTTTCCAAAATTTTCAATGGGAAAATGGCGGCCGAAGAAGCTCTCGAATGCATGTAGCTGAATGCACCCAGGTACCGAAAGTGGGTGAATGGTGCCCATTAAAATTTTCAAAAAGTCACTCATAACCTTTGATGAGAGGACAGTTATTTATGAAACTTTGGCACCTGGTTCCCAGCTACAGTTTAGCGGAGAATGAGCATTCAGCGATGCGTAAATTATTTTTCAGGTGAAAAAGAAGAAAGAAAAACCTAAATTCTTTGAAGAAACACGTTGTACACCTTTTTAACGCTTATCTCTCAGTTGAAATATGCTCAGTCATTACGCTGCGGACGCATTTGTCCTGGTGTCTACAATTCTGCACAGAGCTGCTGCCCGTGTTCAGGAGGCATACGAAGCCATTTACACAAAGGTAACAGCGCGCAGAAGGCGATTACTAGAATGGTCTATAGACCAACTCAGTCCTCTGACGTATCGCCACTGCGGTGGCGCTGCTGTCAGCACTGCGCATGTACAGATGCTTCTCCTCGGACATCTCTGGTTTCCACGCACGCGCAATGTCCACGTTCGGTGTGGGCAAATATGGCTGGTTTATAAACAATGTGTTGGTCGATATGGTCAGCCGGAGTGTTCTCGATTCCCGCACATGCGCATAAGAGTCGAAACATAACGTTGGAAGTCCGAACGAGCCAAAGCAGGTAGAACTTGGCCCTCGTAAGATTAGCGACGTCACTCGTCGCTAGACAAGATACCTGCCACAACCCCTCCTAGTCGGTCTTGGTAGGGTTGGTGACGGGAGCCTCCTTGACGCAGCCCATGAAGACGACAGCGAAGGGGTCGCGGTGCAGGAGCACGAAGACGAAAGGCCGGTCCAGCGTGAACTCTATCGCCCCGCTGGCCGAGGACACCAGGACGTCCAGGTCGGCTGAAGGCCGGGGCGCCTCGGAGCCGCGCTCGTCCAACTGCAGGGTCAGGGGTATACGCTGCCTGGAACGCAGCTTCGACTGGTCTGTTTAGCATCGTGTCCCGCCAATGCGCCCAAAGTGGTTCCGAAAGGGGTAACGAATAATGTCACAAGAGACGCGTAAGAGTTCCTAGATTTCAGAGTGTTTTTAACGGCTCGGTTGGGGTCACATGGTTTATGAATTGTGTTTGCAAAACCGGGGATGCAAGGAGGCGACGAAAGTGTTGACCGTCTGCAAGCCTCTCCGCCCGCTTTCCTTCTCGCCACGCAAAAACGCCACGCATGCGCACTTGCGAGCAATGTGCGCAACAGGCGTCCGGGACTTTAAATTGCAAACGCTTTCCGTGGTTTGAGTTATTCCCTCTCTGATAAATGTAGGCTTTCTATGTCATGTTGTAAGATGACGCCATCCTAGCGGTCAATTGTAAAAGTTACGGGAAAAAGAACGAGTTAACGTTAGTGTCGCTGTTGTTGTGGCGTCCTAACTCATTGCTGCAGAAGCTTCCGTGGCGTGTCGAGCTGCGAGCGAGTCACGGCACAGGAAAGGCGTCTGCCGCATTCGTCTCTGCTGATGTGCTACAGCCACTATCGTTGCAGAAAGCAACGTGACACTTCTACGACGTCGTCAGGCGGTGTTCGAGGGACCATGCTTGTGGACTCTGTAGACACACCAGTCGGAGACGCGCTCGCCCCGAGCTTCATAATCAAGGAGAACGGAACGAGAACATTTTGTAGCAGCATTTGAGCCGTCAAATGCAGAGTTGCTTTGGATGAGGAACGCAGTCAACGCTGACGTCGCCTCGGCCTTTCCACATGTACGCCTGTCGTTCTCTGTCAGCTCCATTGGCCACCTTCCCACCATCTACACGTGTGTGAACAAGCGATGAGAAGCCCCACGCGACGCTTCGTCGCATCAATCTTCGCTTCATCGCCTCGGGCGGCGCTTCGAAGAGGCGCGGCGGCGCATGCCAGGAAGGCCGAGACTCAACGTGAGCGTCGGTTGTGTTTCTCGTCAAATGCAATAATACTTTTCCACGTGCAGACGACACGAAGCAGTGAAAGCCCCAAGTGCGATTAGTGTCCGGCGGAAGGGGCTTTGCGCCAAGTCTCCGATTGGCGCCTACCATAGTTCGAGCCTACGCCGCTGCGTGAGGAAAGGTTGTGCATGTGCCAAACCCATCTTGAGAAATGCCCCTTCTTCATAGGCCAGCCTGATCGAGATGTCATATAAGAACTTTACTATTTATCCTGAACTGACCGTGAGGCTGACCCTCTGGACAAGGAGGGAGCAGGACAGGGGTCTGTTGGCGGCGATGCCCAGCAGTGCCGTCGCGTCGCTGAAGAGGCTCGTGAGGCCGAGTTCCTTGAGCACCTGGCTCATCTCGCATGTCTTGCGCAGGCGCAGTCTCGGGATGGTCAGGGACACTGAGCCCTTGTGGCGCAGCGCCTTGAGGAGCCTGTCCAGATGGATCGGCGCGAGCCCACTCACGAGGGCGTTGATGCCGGTCGGGGAGTTGGGCTTCAGGAGTACCAGACTGCTTCCTACGTCCTGCAAGTCCGGTGGCAAGGTAATGGGGCAGTTTAACGGGCAGTCTAGAGAAAAACCGTATGTCACTCATTTTTTGTTTTGCTGGGGTGAACTACATCAGCATTCATTTCGTATCATCAAATATCTTGTATTTGATGTGCGGTTCAAGTTACACTGCTCAAATTCTATCTGTCGTCATAATTCCAGTCTTGCCGAAAAGATGGCTTTCAGTTTAAAACAAAATATCCCAAAAATCGCGGCTGTAGTTACACTGATTATCGACAAAATGCGTTAGAATTTAGCGCACGCGTTCCGACTCACTGAAGGACAGCAACGGTTACGGGGTTCGTTTCCTTACACTTTCCTACCGCTACGTGACGACCAGAATTTTCTTCGCCGTGACGTCGCGTGCTGTAATCCTGGTTACTTATCATCTGCCTCCAACTACAAGATCGACGGTGCGTCTGAAAAGCACGATGGAAGCTTAGAGTTATCGTGTTTTTAAACCAACACCGTCTTAGTAGGCAGTCTAATAATACTCTTATTTACGTCGACGAAAGCACAGGATATGATCAAGATAGTGATACTCGGTGTTTTGGCCCGAATAAATAAACCACGCATAGCAGAGAGCTGAAATTCCTAGACAAAGTGACGCTGGTGGTGGTGATAAAATGCAAAAATTTTACGTATGACGTTAGCTGGGTGAAAAGATACAGAAGAAAAACAAAAATTATCTACGAGCCGACGTCCAGCTAAGTGTAATTGGCATCGTACCAATGTTTGAGATTGCGGGTGCCTGTAGCATTTATTTCAATGAAAAAAACTTCTCAGTAAGAAAGACAATATTGTTTTCTTTCTTGCTGACAACGTTTTTCGCTGACATAATTGGTGCACCCGCCCAGAATCTCATATGATAAATATTTGGCTTGGGTGGATATCGGCTCATAGAGAATTTTTTGTCTCCTTCGTATCTTTTGATTGAGGTAATCTCATGTGCTCAAACTTTCACATTTCATCACCGCCGCTAGCGTCACGATCTCAAGAAGTTTCAGCTTCCTGAGATGCGTAGTTTACTTATGCAGGCCGAACAGTCCGGGTTTAGTTTCTCGGTTTCACCCTGTAGAATTAAGTCTACATCATAGTCGGCGTTTGGCCAATCGTGAAAAGCCGACCACCGCGACGCGTTTTTGTCGCGCACGTCGCCAATAGGTTGGAGAAGCTGCCCCCTTTCGCTCCGCACCTTGTAGGGCAGTTCCACAGCGGCCGTGTCAAGCTCCGGGTAGACGCAGGACCGGAACACGCCGTTGGTGACCATCATATCTACCATGTGCTTGTCCCCGTGGACGTCGGTGAAGTCCCGCCTCACGTTGTCCTCGCGGACGAACTGGAAGTCCCAGAGGGCCCTGAAGTGCAGCGCCTGCACCACCACCAGCTGCGTGTTGCTGTTCACCCAGGCCCCGTTGAGCACGTCCACGGCGTTTGTCAGGTGCTGGATCCGCTCGTTGATCTCCGCCGTCGCCGCTTGGGGGTGCGTCGAGAAGGGGGCCTCTCGGAGAGACGCCTCGTAAAACCTTCCGAAGAGAAAGGGGGACCAGAGACGTGTGACTGTCATTTTAATATTGTGGAATTGGTTATTGAGTTCCATTGTACAGAGTGTCTTCTTTTCGTGGCATTAAGGCGTTTGCTACATGTTAATATTAGTATGATAAGAAATACGACTCATTTATATAAAAAAAAATAAGAATATAACATCCCGTGTCTGCCAATGACAAGAATGTAATGCTGCATGGCAGTGGCTTATCGAGGTCAGTGAGCCACTGACATGCTCAAAAGGGCGACAAGCATCGTGCCGTCTTACTTGTTGATGAATGAGAGGTACTCTGGCACGACCTGGTACTGCTTGTCCACGTAAGACACGTTGGCCATTTTCAGCCTGATATTGGGCGCCGCGTTTCGCAGGCAGATCAGCAGCTCGTGGAACAAGGTTGGGGAGTCGGAGCTATGCAAGTGCAGAAGCTGAACCACCTGCGTAGAGAGGGCGCCAGTATCGAGCCACTAGTCGAATGACCAGTTGGCATACTCTCGCTTAAATGTCTGAGTTATTGAAACGTTTTTCGGTGCTCGAGGACATTGCAGTGTACACCAGGAGGTTTACAAGTGACAAAGCTGCCCGACCTATGAACGTTCACGGCATCATCAGCTTAAACTACAAACTTGAACGCTAATCGATGAAGTTTGTGAAGGAAAGACGGGGAAAGCGTGCACTGCTGCACTTCCCGTGACATCACGGACTCACACCGGTAGATCAACCGCCGAATTCACAAACCTCACTTTAATTGAGGGGCCCCTCCACTTCCCCAAAGAAGGCGCAAGGGCCAGCGCTGGCCAATCGCAACGGCGGATCCGTCGTCGCGATTGGCCAGCGCCGGCCCTCGCGACGCTGAGCGCGAACCTTCGAGGGCATACATGTTGCACCATCGAATTTAGCTATCTCGTCAAGAACAAAAGAAAATGACCACCACCGTGATGTGATGACGTCACATGCAAGCGATATATTTTGTTTCAACTGTAACCAAGGTTACTAAATTAGGTCAGTTGTGGACTCCCGCAAAGGGGGGTACCTCCCCTCATTCACTTCAGTCCACCTCTCGTAAAGCCCTTTCATACTTTAAAAGTAGCCCAAGGAGCGCCGATGCAAGAGGCACGTGCAACGTGCAGCCCTTAGGAAGACCATGGCGGCACAACGCGCCACTGAGCTAGATATCAGGCGCTATGTTCTTCCCAGAAGTGGCACGAGGCACGCGTTTCGAGCATTCCCATAACAATGAATGGCGTCACTTTTCCCAGGATCACCGTGCCCAGGACCCAGGCTTCAACCTCCCATCGTTTGAAGCGCCATCTAGATTTTGTTCCAAAACTGTCTGTTCTATGGAGCTCATTGAGTACGGTAAAACGCCACCTACACGCTGTCCTTCGAAACATACATATTCCACAGAACACACAGCACTTACCGTACAGCCGTCCGACACGTAGAACGACGGGAGGCGAGCCGTGGGGCTAGAAGGGGGGGGGGGGGGGGGGGGTACATTTCGTGCAAGCAGCGCCTATGGGAAATTCCGTAACTGGGCTAATCTAGGGACGTTGACTGCAACCTAACACTCACCTGAGCTGCAGCCTGATCGTGGGCGCCTCCCAGAAGCATGGAGAGGCTGGCGGCCAGCCCGCAGGGAGAGAAGAAGACGTCGCTGTCAACATGGTCGTAAACCAGTCTCTTGAAGACCTCCACGGGAAATCGCAGGCTGCCCACTGCTCTTTCTCCCGACGAGGTCAACGAGTGGCTGGAAGCCTTCCTCTCGAGCCCCAGGTACTCGCGCATTACCGATAACATCGCTGGAGTTCTTGTGAATGGTAATTTCAGGAAGCCTCTGGAAGGCCGCGAAGAAATTTCGCGGTCAGGCGGTCAGGCGCTGGGCTGCTGGGCTTCTGGAGGTTGTTTGGAAAGACCGCTGGAAAGACAACGAACGAGTACGCGAGAGAGGGCTCGTGAAACAGCAATTGGACTGGATTGGATTGGATTTCTCTTTTGGCTTCCCCTTTGTAGCTGGTGACTATGGAACTTCGGATTCTGGACCTAGCCAGTGGGCTTCTCTGCCGCTTTAACTTTTGCTCTGTCTTCCACCTTTGGCTAGAGTGTGATCACAGCCTCCTATATAGGCTTATGTTGGAGGCTCGAGACCAGTAGGCTCTGCTTGGGCTTGCTCTTGGACCTTGAAAACATTGTTCTCAGTTATCTGAGGAGAAGCTTTATCCGAAGTCACAAGAAACGTCTTTCTGTCCTCCAGGAGTGTTAAAACTG
Source organism: Ixodes scapularis (assembly GCF_016920785.2). Lineage (NCBI taxonomy): Eukaryota > Metazoa > Arthropoda > Arachnida > Ixodida > Ixodidae > Ixodes > Ixodes scapularis. The sequence continues at coordinate 17,889 of NW_024610227.1, read as the reverse complement.
TCTGCCACAAAGCAAACCGACATCGCTCGATCTTCCCAACACCGCATTTTAACACTAAAGATATCGCATATTTCAATATGCTCCGATCGCCAACGAGTCTGCTCTGCACGAAGCAAAAAAATGGTGGCGCTCCCCACAAGCAAATTTGGATATGAAGCGCCGACACTCTAGACGTGGTTGATTTGGCTGTTCTAGGGCACCCTAGTTTTGTTATTTTGCTGTTATATCAAACCAAACAGAATTATTTTTTTTTTTTTTGAGTCCGTCGTTTTTTTTTTTGCGACACCGACAAACCAGGTGTTTTGTGAAGTGAAACGTCTGTGCATGGCACCTTCAAGACAGCAGTGGCACCACTGCGGCGTGACGTCACGGTCGCCTATTAAATCAGTCAATCAATCAATCAATGTTTATTTCAGCTTACAACACTAACTGATGGTGGCGAGAAAAAAAGCAGTATCGTTTACTGCTGGACGGGCCTCGCCACTCTTACAAGCCACCCAGGGTACCTCAAGTTTCGCTAATGAAGTTTATCATAATTAGTATTATTATAATTAATATTATTATTATGAATACATTATTTTGCATTAATTTCGTGCGTGCAGCAACCATATTTCCTTCAAAGAACACAAAAAAGATAAGTTCGGATTTTGTTTATATTACGTTGCTAAAAACGTCGTGGAAGCACACCATGAGCACGCACTAGGCAGCAACAACAATAAGTTGACTTGGCTCTCGAGATTTATGTTCTGCCTCCATCCCTCCCCTAATTATTTTTATTTACTTTTTTATGCCGTTCAGTAAAGTTTATGAAAGCACCACGTAAAATCGACGTGGTAAAGGACTATAGACTCAACCGGCTATAGGAGGTATTCACTGGACGCCATATTTGAGGGCGATGTTTAGAGCGCATGATCAGAACGAGCTCACATTAATAGCCTGCTAAGATGGCTAAGACCGACAACCTTGATGGTGCTAAATGCACGCTCCAAAGGGACTGCGGAAGCTCGCCGTCAACACGCGCTCAGCAGCAGCGCACACCGACCGACAACAGCAAAAAAAAAGGAGGTTACCGCGGTACCGCCATATGCGAATCACAAACCAGTAGAAGAAAAAGAAGGAAAAACGCTCGCGCACGTCTGTCAGAGGGTCGGAGTTGAGGGTGGTCCTGCTGCAGTCTGGGCGTCTGGGCAGATGGAGCGACAAGACCACGGCTAGTCAGGCGCCATCGTAGCTACTGCTAAAGGCAGTCCCAGAACGTACTCTGGAACATGCTGCTGGTCGCTACTGCTGGTAGTTGGTCTTGGTAGAAGCTCCTGGTGACCGTGCGCGGTAACCATGCCCGAAGACGCGTAATCTGGAAAGGCGTCGACAGATTCGCTCGGCGTAAGTCTCCATTTTAACCGGAATTAACTATCTTTGATTCGGTTTCTTCTGCTGTTTAGTATTGCTGGGTGAAACTTCAGAGCAGGTGAATGAGGTGTTAAGAGACAAGGTGCCTACGGGTCAGAACGGAATAGCAAATCCGTCGGCTATGATGACATATACCATCGTGTTTAGGCATTCGCACCCTGTCAATTTTCCTCCCTGGTTAGCTGTTTGTCAGAAACGTCAGACACAGCGATTGTCTTCAATTATAGAAGAAAAGGCGCCGTGGCTTTGCTAGGGTATTCACTGGTCCCCGCAGTTGAAAGCACTGTTCACAGTGCATGGCAAGATCGCATGGTTGTTGTCCTTCTCTTAAATAAAGCGCTGTGGGAACTCGTAATCAGTATGCGCTCAGCACCAATCTGATACTCTTTATTACATTTAATTTTCTCAACCCTCGAGGAATTCGTCGCCAAAATAATTTCTAGGCGCAAAGATCCTCAGGAGACAAATCTGAACTGGGTGCAACCACATGGTCTTTTGTAGGATGGTGTCGACTTATGAGGTGACGTTTTAACAACCCAATAAAAAAAGTAACTACAAAGAGAAAGATTTCCTTAACGTACAAGCAAAACGCCATACTGAACGCGCTTTCAGGGTTTAACCTGTCCTCTTCTGCAGCTTGTTCTTAGTCCTAAAATAGATGATTACATTCCCGTTAAGAATGTAATGTTGTTTTTCGTTGTTTTTTAAGGATTATGTTGGGTGTTGCCGAGGCCTTCAAGGTGATACGGCAGCTTCTGACTCGCTTTTCAAATCTCGATCTCCGTGCTTCGAGGTCAGCTTGTTCTTTTTGCACATATTAGAAACTAAAAGCTTGGATTCCTGCCAATATGCTCCACCCAAAAAAAAAAAAAAAAAGAACGCTAGATTTTTAGAGGAAGTCTCTAACTCCCAGCACACCTCTGAGTGTGCTGGGAGTTAGAGATATGAAGACGCCACTATGGTCATCGACAACCTAAGAAGCGCAGAGCGTGGCCAGTCCCGTGCATCTCATTATTGATCATCGGCCAATGCAATTGCAACATTACCCGATAAGAGCGCCGAAGAACCAATCACGTAGCAAGAGGCACGAACATGGTAAGTCACACTCTGCGTTCCTGAAGCCGTCAGAATCTGCAATGAATGTGCCAGGGAGTAAAGGCCGGTTCACACAGCACCATTTTCTTACGTTTTCCTTACATTACGTAGGAGTCACCGAAACTTCGGTGTCTCAAACGGCGCCCGCCAGGCGGCCATCATCTTGGTCCGGTAGCACCGCTTGATATAAAGCGCAGATCCCGATGACTTGTGGCGTAAGCAGACGTAAACTTTCTTAACGTAACGTGAGAAAAGAGGGCTGCGTGAACTAAAGTCACCGACCCTGGGAAAGTAGCGCCATTACCTTCCTCGCCTGCGTGCCGGACACAAACCGTTACTAACTTACGGGCGATCAAACCTCGCAAGGTGAGATTGGCTCATCGGTCTCAATTGAGGGGTGGCAATCACCGTTTCGGTCCTATCAAAGCTTGGAAGCTTCCAAAGGGTTGTTTTGAACCGGTCGCACCGAGGTCGCCGTGGAGCGATCATCGTACTGAAGCCGTTCCTCGCCAATATAGGCGTCTTGCACGCTGTGCGTGCAATCCACTTATCAGTCATGCTTATCTCCCCAGATCGCCTTCAATGGTAATGCACTTGCCTACTAAAGGACAACATTTTTTTTTCTTTAATGATGTTATGCATTGTCGCCACATGTGGTGGCAGTGTGAAGATGTGCCCTTGTTTCGCCGGTGTGTGGATGACAAAATATCGGTATTTAAGAAACGTCTCTATAAAGCTACCCGTCACCAGCGAATTTAGATCGGCTCACCAAGAATGGAGAGGTTAAAGAGGAATTCTCCATTTAATGAACCAACATGACGACCATACGGGAAGCGTGGCGCAACTTTCCCAGTATCCATTGTCTTTGGTGTGAATCAGCCTGAGGATCGATTGACATGGTGCGACTTTACTTGCGATTTTACAGTTGCGACGTCCCTCGTGTGGAAAAAAAAAAAAAAGAAAAGCCTAGGGGCAGTTGCGGTGCCCCACGTCGCAGCTGCGTATTCGCGTGCGAAATCGCTACATGCCAATGGGGCCTAACCCTACCGTTAAAACAGCGTGTTCCTTTACATGTTGCTTCTGCGTCGTGTCTCCGTGTACTTGTGCTGCTGCGGTATAGAGCGTCAGAAGGTTTCAGCATGTTCGTTCCTTCCCGGAAAAATGTGTTTGACGTTCGGCTTTTCAATGTTTATTACTTTCGTTTTTGTTGTTTGTGCTGCTTTTTAACGCGGTGCACTTGAGAAAGTAGCGATGTAATAGTTCTGATCTAATACGTTAGCCTTTCTTTGGGAATTCAGTGTCACTCCGGTGTTCATGAACGCTAGTGCGAACATAAACACCCAATGCATTTTAACATACATTCCGCATTCTCTGTCTCCCGACTGCATCGGTGGAATTGAGAGTTATGTTTATACTTCGCACCATAAACCGCTCTAAAAGTAATAATATGTGCGGTTTACTCGATGAAATGGGTCCCATCATTTGTTTAAAAAAATGTACGCCTCTAAAACTTGCCTAAAAAAACAACTTTTCCCGCTTAGCAGTTTGACCTTACTCAGTCGTAATTGGCGGATGCTCCGGTTGAAATGCTTATGTTGAATCACCGAAGCAAGCAGTTATCGTATTTAATGAGCCATTGTTACTCAAAAGCGAAAAGCACCGCACTAGTCGCCAGTCAGCAGGCACATGGTTGGCAGCTACTGAAACAAGGGTTCCGTAATGCCAATCGCGTTATAACGAGCCCCATTAACGCAAATGGCCTCAGATTGCGGCTTTAGTGGAGGCCAATTAGCAAAACGTCAATGTCTACACTCTCACTTGTAATTCTTTGTTTTGCGAATCCGTTAAGCTGGATAAATAACACATTTCAAGTGTCTTTCGTCTTTTTCTTGGCGCAAGTAAGGCATTTGAATAAAATGATATATCTCGTGGCTGCCGGGCTACGTCATGCAAGCCTCACGGGGTTTTACAGGATCGATCATTTGTATTAAAAATTTGCACAAATAAAAATATTAATAGTAAAAAAACATTATACTGGTCCCCTTGTATTCTGCTTTTCCCGCGGAATAGGGGGATGGATTATGTAATATTTTGCATGCAAGCAGGAAGGCTTTCTCTAGTCGAAAATATTTGCGCCTAAGTCGTCTAAATTGCACGCGAAAGTCGAAAAGAAAAAAGAAAATTCAAACGTATCCTTCTGTAACTTATCCAATGGCTCAGCCATGGAGGACACGTATGGCGCACACGAAATTTGATTGAAAATGAGGCACATTCCATACGACAAAAACGTAATTGTCGATTGTGTTTTACAATTTTTTGGGGTGTCGCGTAAGAGATGTAACTATTAATAGCTCCCTTGCACTCTGCCTTTTTGCTCATAAATGATGTAAACAGTTTTCCTTGAGACAGCTTCGCGAGATAGCGTTTCACACCACACTTCACAGATGCCGCCACCTGCCTTGTCGACCTACAAAAGGGATCACTGTGGCAGTCGGCAGAAAAAGAAGTGGAAATATACTGGTTGTTGTGGCTGATGAAAAACACTTTAAAAGGTGCACCACGTTCTATAATGAACGTGTATATAGGTATCAAACTCTTCTATCTTCGCAGATAAAGCCCGCTTCGCATGTTGCGAAAATTGTCCAAGCACTGAGCAATTTCGTTCGCTCGTCATTGCACTGTTGCAGTGGTTCTAGAGCGGGGTTAAACAAGTCAAGAATCAAATTTGAACTTGATATTTATTTTAAGAGCCCATTTGTGCCAAGGACACCGATAGAAAAAGGCTTCTAATAAAAAAAATCTTGACTGGGTCCGGTGCCCATGCATAAGATGGCATGGTACAATATTATAAATTATAAATTTCACTATTTACCTATACAAAATAAGCGCAAATAAATGCATATATTATTTAAAAAAAAAAAAAGAAAAACAGGAACGAACTAAAATTTCTTGCTGCGGATATTAACAATAGATTCGCGTTTTGTCAGATTTAAAAGATCCGATAGAAAAGCAATAAACTCCACATTTGAAAATAAGTGTCAACATAATAAACTAGAGTCATAAACACTTGAAATTTTCAGGGCTTTGGGACTACAAAATAACTTTAAAAAAAGTCCTTACGTCTACTTTCCTGCAGAACACCCGAAGAGTTAACCACCGCAACTTACGGAGGCAGCTCAGCGAATGACGATGCCGAAACATATGCTTAGACCAAAAAAACGCACTCTGAGTTGTAACAAATTAAGCCAAGCAAAACATAACGCTTGCATTGCTTAATGTCACAACTCAGACTGCGTTTTTTTTTTCCGGTCCCCGGGTGTTGTGGGGAAAAGTAGACACACGGGCTTTTTTCAGGGTGAATAGTTTGGCATGAGTGTCTTTAAGAAATGAAACAGAGTATTATATTTTTAATCGTTATTTGTTCATACTAGTACTAGTCGCGGCACCCCACACCAAATTGTAATAGTTTATTTGTGCACTGTTCGAGGCGGGGTTTAGGCCGCACGTCCGGAAGCTTCCTGGCTCGAGACGACGTCCATTCCCCGAAGTGAAGAACCCAGGGGTTTAGTGGAGGTGGGAGACTTGGTAACGTAACGAACGGTTTAATTACATGGTAGCGATACAGTCGTCAAATCCGAGAGAACAACGGAGCAGCCTCGCGCTCCGCCTTATATAGGGTCCGTTTCTCCCTCACTCTCCGCCAGGGCAGCCAGTGCGATGCAGGAACCCGCCGTCAAGTGCGACGCAGAAAAGTCCGCCGTCCAGTGCGACGTAGCCAAAGTTCTCCGCAGTTAGGCCATGCCTCTCTCCCTTTTCCGAGCGCACCAACCACCACGCACACACACACACGTCCCGCCAACGTCACGGGCGCGTTGAGACTTGTTGCCGCAGGCCCCGTCACGCAGGCGACGGTCCCAGACTCGTCGGGACTCGTTTCGCGCAGGCCCCGACAAGCGGGCGACGGTCCCGGACTCGTCTTGACTCGTTTCCGCAGCGTTGAAACGCGGAAGAAGGTCGCCGAAGGTTCCATTCTTAACAGCCCCTCCGGGGCCAGGGAAACCTCGAATGGCCGGTGGTACTATCGCTGGCCTGAAGAGGTGGGCTTGGAGTAGGCCTTGAGAAGATGCTGCAAGCACTAGCAAACTCCCAAACCTCTCACAACGGAGGCATCAGCGGAAACGTCCCCCACAACACCACGCCACACCGCAGTCAAACGCTCGGAATCCGCCAGAGACCCGCCAGACTGAATTACGGATTACCAAAATTTGCCAAAACAATGCAATTTAAAACCTTAGGACAATTTCGGGTATCGAGACCCGCTGTCGCCAAAGCAAAACTCATTTTTCCAAAAAGGTCACTATGAACAAAATACAAAAAGACAAAAACTCTTCGCAATTTGTGAGGTCATTTTGAGGTTTTAACGAAGTGCCCCCACTTAGATCCTCATTCCCGTGGATGACGAAAACCTCTGAGATCATCCCTACTCTTTTTGGTGATATCAGAAAAATCTGCTCAACCCATCGGCATTGCTGTTAAATTTGCCTTTCCTCTTTCTTACGCTGAAATCATAGTGATCGATTTTCACGTGATTTCTAGACGTGAAAATGCGGTCCTTATAGCGCCGATAAAACAATCCGCCTTTTTCATGCCCCGTCATATTGGTCCTAGCAATCTCCTGAGCTGTACCGCGAAACCCTGACACACTAGGGTCGCTCTTCTGCTCGACTGTCAAAGACGCTCTGTCTACTCGTAACGGAGGACCAAAGTTACGTGACGCCGCAGCTACGAGAGATCCTTTAATGATCCCGTCTTCCTCCGCCTTTTTCGCCGGCGCGTTGGGACGGCGTACGCTCTCTAGTGCTACGAGGTCGGGCTGTTCTACAACCCGGACCCCCTCATCCCGTTTTTCTGCCTCCAACTCTGGGAGTGCTTGCTCCCCGTCAGCTGCCTTTCGCTCTGGACCACTCGTTAACAAAGGGGCGAGCTGACGCGATTTGGACCTCGTACACGACTGAAGTAGTCCTCCTCCCAGTTGTTGACCCCTTTCGCGCAGCAGGAAATCTGACCGGTTAGAAAACAAATAGGGATACTCCAACGGGACTGTTTGCGAGACAGCCGCCTCTGTCACTAGCTCTCCGAACGGGCCAGTTATCCTTACTCTCGCCATAGGCAGACAGACACTGTGCTTCTCGAGCAGCTGCTTGATCCAAACTACCTTTCCAGTAAAGTCGGATGTCGTTACATACGACGGATGAACAACGTCCATCGTCGCTGCACTGTCACGAAGCACCCTGCACGGCTTTCCGTTTACCTGGAGCTCGTGAAGATAGGGACGAAGAAGCTCCAGGTCCCTGTCACTACCGCTCACGTACGAGAACACAACCCGCGGTTTGTTACACCTGGCCGCTGTGTGTCCCGGCTCCTGACAGTTGTAGCACAGGAACGGCTTCCTTGCCTCGAACTGCCCTTTTTGGCTTTTCCGTGCCTCGTCTCCGTTCGAGGGATCTCCGTTCGAGGGATCTCCGCTCTTTTCTGGGACCTTTTGTCCTGTTTCTGGCTTCTCGTGCCTTTTTTCTCGCGAGCCGTTTCCCTGTTGGAAGGGCTTGCGCTGATCGCTCCGGCCGGGTTCGCTGTCCTCTCCGCTCAGCTTTCTACGCGTTGCGTACTCTTCGGCTAGCTCAGCGGCCCTTTCGACAGAGTCGACTCCCACCCTATCCTGCACCCAGAGCTTGACTGACTGCGGAATGCCACGAAAGAACTGTTCGAGGCACACACACTCGACTACCTTGTCGCGGCTTTCGTACACTTCCTCGCTCTTCAACCATTCTATCAAGTTGGTTTTAAGCGCGTACGCGAATTCCGAGTAGCCCTCGCTGCTCTTTTTGGATGCGTTTCTAAACCTTTGACGGAACGCCTCGGCAGAAAGGCGATACCGCTTCAAAAGGCTCGACTTCACCTTGTCGTAGTCGTCCGCGTCTATAGTACTAAGGCGCGCGACAACCTCTGCAGCCTCACAGGGCAACAAAGTCAAAAGCCGTTGCGGCCACGTTTCTGGGGCGAAGCTCAACTTCTCACATGTCCTCTCAAAGTTAACTAAGAATAGGCCCACGTCTTCCCCAACTTTAAACGGCTGCAGGAGCTTCTTCATTTGATACGACTCGGCCTCACTTGCTCGTACCGGAGCCCCAACTCTACTGTTCTGCGAGTTTAATCGCTGTTGTTCAATTTCGAGCTCTAGCCTTTTTAGCGCTCGTTCCTCTGCCGCTGCAGCCTGCGCTCGTTCCTCTCTTGCTGCAGCCTGCTCCTGTTCTCGTTCCTCTTTCGCTGCAGCCTGCGCTCGTTCCTCTCTCGCTGCAGCCTGTTCTCGTTCCTCTTTCGCTGCAGCCTGCGCTCGTTCCTCTCTTGCTGCAGCCTGCTCCTGTTCTCGTTCCTCTTTCGCTGCAGCCTGCTCCTGTTCTCGTTCCTCTTTTGCTGCAGCCTCACTTTTAGCGTTCTGAAGTAATTCCCACGCAATTTTAATATCCTCTGCTTCCGCGCTCTCTGAAATTGCTTTACTGATCTCAGATTTCTTCATCTTTTGCTCCACCTCCACACCAAATTCTTCACATAAACAGAGTAAATCTGTTCTCAGTAACCTCATTAGATCCATGATCGCTGCTCTTTAGCTTTGGCTTTGCTATAAAACTTGTCGCGAGGTTGTACACAAACCTAGCGCACGAGTCAAACACTAAGGATTCCCAGCAGTTCAAAATTAATTACCCATAATCTGAAGCCTGGCGAATCTCAAAGCAAAGTCCAAACGCTCACCCACAGATGTAGCACGATGTCGCATGGTCCGATCCCAACTGCTGCCAACCAGTTGTTCGAGGCGGGGTTTAGGCCGCACGTCCGGAAGCTTCCTGGCTCGAGACGACGTCCATTCCCCGAAGTGAAGAACCCAGGGGTTTAGTGGAGGTGGGAGACTTGGTAACGTAACGAACGGTTTAATTACATGGTAGCGATACAGTCGTCAAATCCGAGAGAACAACGGAGCAGCCTCGCGCTCCGCCTTATATAGGGTCCGTTTCTCCCTCACTCTCCGCCAGGGCAGCCAGTGCGATGCAGGAACCCGCCGTCAAGTGCGACGCAGAAAAGTCCGCCGTCCAGTGCGACGTAGCCAAAGTTCTCCGCAGTTAGGCCATGCCTCTCTCCCTTTTCCGAGCGCACCAACCACCACGCACACACACACACGTCCCGCCAACGTCACGGGCGCGTTGAGACTTGTTGCCGCAGGCCCCGTCACGCAGGCGACGGTCCCAGACTCGTCGGGACTCGTTTCGCGCAGGCCCCGACAAGCGGGCGACGGTCCCGGACTCGTCTTGACTCGTTTCCGCAGCGTTGAAACGCGGAAGAAGGTCGCCGAAGGTTCCATTCTTAACAGCACCAAGCAACGGTCGCAGTGTCGGTGCAATGGCTTCCACGCTAGGCAACAGCCTCCTGGAGCGTAACCGGAAGAGGCAGAACAGAACTTGTTCTTTCAAACGTTGTCACTGCCACCCTAGATGCCTACTAGAAACATAAGCTCCAACAACTTAACACTTAGTGATAATAAAAAAAAAAAAACGTGCAATTCAGTTACTTAAAACAGGAAAGTAAATTCGTTTATAAATATTTAGACTTTTGCATTACGTTAATGTCGAAGGATTAAACACAGTGCGCCTCGAAGCGCCGCAACGAACTTCAAATGCCCCAGCGACAAATAGATCCCAGTGGCCGGAACATGAGAAACCAATCGCTGTGATTAGCCTCGCCGTGCCGGCTGTCCCAAGTGTGTATATATATATATATGTATATATTTGTGTGTGACGCAATCGTTACACGTACCTTCAAGCTAGAAACTGCAGGAGACTAAAAAGTCTTTGGACGCCTCTTGGTGCACAGTCGGCGGAACGCAACCAACATAAGCCAATCTTCAAAAAAACAAAAAACAAAAAAGTATTCTGACAAATTATTTTATCTTTCCGTGTCGTCAGAAAAATTGCGCGTTCGTACTCAGTGGCGTGACGACGCCACTTCTCTCGGAACATTTGAAAACATAGCTTCTCATACGGTTTGGAAGACGGACCGCTAGATCTGCTTCGTTTTATTTGCCTATGTATCCCGTTTTATCACTATGTACTAAAACCAACGCTCTGGCTGTAAAGGCCCAGAGGAAGTACGCACCGGCGGCCATAGCTGCGTGCGCGGCTGCTGAGCGCGTGCTGACGGCCAGCTTCCGCATATTCCTTCTGAAGTACGCCTTCTGAAGTATGCCTTCTGGTCAGAGATGTGAATCTACGATTGTAATGAATACCAAGACCCAACCTTCGTGCCAAAAAAGAAATCAAATACACAATCCCAACCTTGCCTCTTCTCCAGGGCTCGCACCATGCGCCACAATTGGCGTGCACGCAAGAAAGACCGCCCGGTGCTCCAGCAGTTCTCTCTCCGGCTGTACCGCGCCATGTCCAAGAGCGGCTCGAACGTGTTCGTGTCGCCCTTCGGCACGGCCGTGGCCCTGGTCAGCGCTCTGGCGGGCTCCAGGGGCGACACGGCGGACCAGATCCTCAAGGCCCTGGGGGTGTCCAACGAGGACGAGCTCCTGCACGAGTTTGACACCATAGGCCGGGCCCTGGGACAGCTGTCCGAGAACCACGTCGGCCTCGCCAACAAGATGTACCTCTCGACCAGCCTCGAGCTCGCAGACTCCTTCAAGGAGGCCATCCACCGAGACTTCTACGCCCAGGTAGGCCCCTAGCAACCAGTAAAGACCGTGCTCAGACAATACCACCTACAGAGGATGACACGTTGAGAGACAAGTAGGTTCTCCGTCTACAGCACACGTTCGTTGCCTTCCGATAGGATTACTGCACCTGCAACGATGTGTTACCAAAGGTCTAGGGTAAATGCTTCCAGTAGATGATCCGCCTCGAGCAGTCATAAAAGGCTCTTGAGGCGGAGCATGCACTGGGTTCTTAACCTACATGTCACCGACTATAGAAGAATGAAAGCCTGGGAACAGCCTCCTTCGTCTCAACATGACGTCATCACGGGAGGTGGCGGGTTCAAATCCTGGCGGAGTTACCCGCAAACTGACGGAGACTTATTGAGGAGAACGCGCCGTGTAACAGAGCTTTTGGTTGCACGTCAAAGAATTCCCAGCAGGTTGAAATAATTACTCGGCCCTCCGCTAGGGCGTTCCAGATTACCGTGGTTGCTTCGTTACGTAGATCCCCCAAATTTTACTTTAATCACACTAGGTGCAAACTCGGCAATTGTATGCTCTGTGTATGCCCTCGGTCTGCACAGTGATGATATCAAAATGTTAGTACACGGTCTTTGATTATTCTAGGTGGTATTGACTCAGATCATATTGAAGTTGGACAATCATTCAAAAGAAGCAACCTTGACAGTCGCTGTTTCGATAAGAGACTGGAATATACTTTAGGTCGCGGACATGATTGACAACAGATCATCACTAGTCGCTGATTACTATTGGACACAGTGCATCACGGGTCAGAAAATATTGGTGATCACGGATTATTCTTGGTCACTGATCATTATTGGTAACATATAATCGCTGATCATATATTAAAACTGTTCAGAGATCATCGATGGCAACCGCTCATCGTTAGTCAATCCTGCCATGCGCTGCGAAAAAGGAAGCAAACGCGGTAAAGTCGACACACGTGGGCTCCTCTCCATAGGCCGACTGGCGACATATTTTGTGCTAGCGTATATAATATTTACTAACAGAAGATGTCTTGTCCGGGATGTCAGTCAGCCTACAAGAGTAGGGAAAACATTAGGGAATAAAAAAAAAAAAACACGATTGTGAGAGTTAGGAAATCTTTCGGATATCTTTTACTTCATTTTCACTCTAAACAAAAAGTCTGTGCGTCTACTTTCACGCACAACCCTCGGAGAGCCAATCACCGCAACTTACGGACGCAGCTCAGCGAATGAAGATGCCGAAACATCCGTTTAGACCAAAAAACGCAGTCCGAGTTGTGAGATTAAGCAATGCAAGCGTGACATTTTGCATTGCTTAATGTCACTAATCAGACAGCGTTTTTTTTTGTTTTTTTTTGTTTAAACATATGTTTCGGCATCGTCAATCGCTGAGCTGCCTCCGTAAGTTGCGGTGATTGGCTCTCCGGGAGTTGTGCGTAAAAGTAGACGCACGGACTTTTTTTTAGAGTGTTGAACGTTCGTTTCTCAAGACATATCAGTACTTATCGGTTCCTCGCTGTCAATAGCGGGTTAAGAGAGAAAGAAATATTCGAACGGGAGCTCCAAACAATGCAGTTACTGACAGAGTGAGAACGTCAGGGCGTGTCTTTCGGTCATCCGGCCTCGAGCACGCGCTCCATGCCTTCCGTCGTGCTTTGGCTCGAGGTGCACCAGATGCCGAAGCGTTGCCGAAGGTAGGACGCTCGCGCTGGATGCGTGTCCACCGAAGCTCCTCTCCTGCCGTTCTCACCTTGTCAGTTAGAATAATGTTCTAGTTTTTTTTCTTTAATTTTATTAATGTTTTCGCATGCTGCCGCCTCTTTCCAGCCACCGAAGAGGGACAGATGTTAAACGAAGTGATCACGTTATGCAATTCTAAGTCTCTGGAAATATCAGGCTTCTGTGAGTTCAAAGAGAACCACGGCTGTAGACGTTTTCTCACTCAGGCTATACTTCATCTCATCCTGCGATGGACTAAAGGCCAAAGCCACGGGCCACCAGGTCCAATCACGGGGAACGCGACAGAACAGCACACGACAAAACAGCACGCGACAAAACAGCACGGTCAAAACAGCACGCGTCAAAACAGCACAGCGTCAAAACAGCACGGCGACAAAACAGCACGCGTCAAAATAGCACGCGACAAAACAGCACAGCGTCAAAACGGCACAGCGACAAAAGAGCATGGGCCAAAACAGCACGGCGTCAAAACAGCTCAGCGACAAAACAGCACGCATGTAGCAACTTCGAGCGCGCTCTTCACTCTCTCTGCACAAATAATTTCGAACCTCCTTGACCCTTTCATTCTTTTGGCGCTAGGTTGTAAAGGATGGGGGCATACTTGAAGATATTGGGTAGCTAGAGGTGATATTTTCGCGTCGATGTGGCCGCGTTGTCTGGTCTTTTTTGTAGGACCAGCGAAAGCGGAAAAGTTATTGAGAAAAAGAAATCCATAAGTTCAAGTTATGATCCGTCTGGTTTGCGGCGGTCCGGTAAGGTTTCGCAGTACTCGTCGTTTCGTAATTACCACCTAAGCCTAGACCCCCCCCCCCCCCCCCCTTCCAGAAAAAAAAAAAAAAAAAGCGGGAGATGCGCCATTACAGATGCATTGATAGAACCGGTAAGATTAGGTGACTTTAATGTCGAGCGTATTCAAGGTATACCATAGGCGCCGATTCTGCGCGGTTCATTCGCCGTGAATAATATGTCCAGGAAACACGCGGCTGCAGCTTGCAAGCGAGAAGTCGTTTTGAATTAAATTCACACATTATTTCCGACAAAGGCCTCGATCGAGGGGAAACCGCAGAAGCAGAAACATGCCACAGCCTCAATGCTGCTGCCGTACAGTATGGGCTGAGCACACTGTTGCCGCAGACGCTTTCTGTTTTTGTTTTGTTTTGTTTTATTTTTTTAACAATTGACGACGACATTATCCCGTTCGATTAATCCCTTTTTTTTTTTTTGACGACATTGCCAGCAAACTTGCGCGTCATAATTAGCAGAACTGCTCGAGAAATCGCCAGAATACGCACGAGCAAAGGCTTCGGTACTGCCCAGGGAGCCTTCAGGCGCCCATCGAGCCTTCATGTGCCACTCCGAACTTGCTCCCAAAAAAAAACGGATTTGACAAATTGGCCCTCGACGAGTTGGCTTTCGACGAATTGGCCTAGACCCTCCATTTCTTTGCAGTGCCTACTTTGAGACATACATTTTTTTAACTACATAGGGTTCAGCGTTTTCGGCTTAAACCGAATAAAACCGGTAAAAGTACGCCGAATTATTTTTTTCAAATTCGGTTTCAACTGAAAAAGGTCAGTATTTTCGAGGGAGTTCGGAGAGGCAAAGGGGGGGGGGGGGGGGGGGTTATGGTTGGACTCATTACTGACCATATGCCACTTCCTTTCGCAGTTTCCAGCTTGTCTCCGAGATCGGTTCAACGTTCAACAAAAGCACCGGGGGCCCAGGGGTCTTCAGGACGATATCTTAGTTTTTTATCTGATATGAATTTGTGTGGCGCATTCTTTGTTCAAAGAAAAGAGTTTAATCGTGAACTGAACAATGAAAATCAAGAACGTCCGTAAATGCCGCACATTTTTAACACCCCTAGCTTCCGTTTACTAGAGGAGGGCATACATACGATTGTTTTATTGTCGTTTCTGGGGTCGGCGCGAATTTGCCACCCCTCGCAGTCGTGAAAATGGGGAAAAAACGCACTAAGTACAATGCTTGCACATTTCTGGATTTTGATATTTTCCTCTCGAACCGAAGTGGTAGTAAAGCTCATGTACGTCCAGTGTACGTACAAATACGAGCACACGACGATAATGTCAGATCACGATAGGGTCCCAGTGCGCCTTGCAGAACCGGTCACGTCGGCTGCCACAGACAGCAACCTACCTGGTTTACTCACCATACATTTTAAACCAACGCTTTAATACTGCATTTTCGTCAGTATACTGGTTTTCGTCACTAAACCGAAAAGAACCGAGAAGTTTATGAGTCTACAAATATTCACCGCAAAAACCGAAAATTTCTGTTTGGAATAAAAACCGAAAAATGTACACCGAATTTAGAAATAATAAAAACCGAAAATGCCAAACCCTAGCTATATTGTCAATGTCCTGTTTTGTCGCACTGCTGTTTCGACGCCGTTCTTTTTGTCGCTGTGCCCTTTTGACGTTGTGCTGTTTTGTCGCTGTGCTGTTTTGACGCTGTGCTGTTTTGACACCGCGCTGTTTTGGCACGTGCTCTTCTGTCGCTGCGCCGTTTTGACGCTGTGCTGTTTTGTCGCGTGCTATTTTGACGCGTGCTGTTTTGTCGCCGTGCTGTTTTGACGCTGTGCTGTTTTGACGCGTGCTGTTTTGACCGTGCTGTTTTGTCGTGTGCTGTTCTGTCATGGTGCCCCAATCACGTTCCACGCTAAACTATGACACGCGTAGCATTGGTTAGCTTTGGACGAATAATGCTCCGTGTCCAGATCCGAACCACTGTCCGCCCGTTCCCATCAGTGAATCGAGACACGGGCACCGATACGTGCATCAAAGCGAAATACCACGCAATGTCTAAGTGGCTCGTGATTGGATCTGGCGGTTCGTAGCTTCTGCCTTTAATCCATCGTAGGGTGAGACGAAGTATAGTTTGAATATTTGTGTTTGAATATTCGAGAACAATGGTGGAAAAGAACTAACGTTTAAAAACGTAAGCATAGTATGGACAGCCTGTGGTAGGTAATACTTTATTTCAGGAGTCAATTGAAAATGACATCTGAATTCTTTCCTAGAGTAATCGTTGTAGTGATTCGGCCCCGTGTGAACCCTGTGAACCCTCCGAACGTCAAAAGCCGAGCTCGCTCTCCCAGCTTTCGTTCTTCTGGTACGATAAACCTAACTGCAGTATACCCAAATCAGATATGTACGTAAAGCGTTACTAGTAACAAGTTATTTTACCTAGTTACTTTTTTCGGTAACGAGTAACGTATTTAGTTACTTTTCTAGAAAACGAACGAGTAACGTACTTATAGTTGTTTACAACTTTAAGTACGTGTACGTTTACGTGTACAACGTTTACGTGTACAACGTTTTAACAGCCTCGTTTTAATTCTAACCTGAGTATGCGTCTATTGCGCAAAGGGACATGGGCAACCCTACAAGCAACTAAACAGTATGAGAGTAGTGCAACGCTTATCGCTGAACACATCAGTCGAACTCTACAACTGGGAATGTCCTTCACCCAGAGAACACTATAACGTTTGTTGGTTCAACCTTCTAGAATCTCCACGGACTGATTGTAAAACCAGAGGTTGCCAACGCGGGAAAGGCACAGAATCCATCGTCAACTTCGAACTTTAGAACCGGAGAGAACAAAAGAGAAAGGGGAATCCCAGATTCACCAGCTCGTCCTGAAGACAACACTGCCGTTTATTTGAGTGTGTCAGTAGAACGAGTCTTCAGCGTCCCTGTAGATGTGTTTTCAATACAGCGGGAAAACATTACTGATGAAAACTTCGAGAGGCAGCTACTGCTTAAATAGAACGACTACTGAAAAAAAATGAACCACGTAACAAAAGCAGTGGTGTATTTGGTCATCAAAGTAACGGGAATAGTGACTCGCTACTTTTGAGCTGAAATAGCGCGTTTTTTTTTTGTTTTTTTTTTTTTGGGGGGGGGGGGGGGGGGTCTTGGTGATAAATAACGTATTTAGCTACTTTTTGAGTGAGTACCCAGGAACGCTATGTAGTTACTTCTTTGGGTGACGTGCACGTGTCTGACCCAAACCATGGCGTTTGGTGTGGACTAAAAACAAAATGAGATTCAAATTATTGTTCCAGTGCAAGACCCATTTGCTGTGTACGTATTTTCTTTTTAGTTTGTAACATTAAGCAGCTTACAGACAAGTAACATGTTTTTGTTGGCTAATAAAGAAGTTGTCAAAATATGTTATTGCCGGAGAGTCATGAAAGAACGCATTAAGAACACTAATCCCAGTTAAAGCTTAACCGCCCCATGTCCCCCTCCTAACGTCCCCCCCCCCCCCTTGTTAGAAGAAAAAAAACGTACAACATAAATGGATAATTATGATTTGTGAGAGAAAAAGTATACATGCAAGGCTAATTGGAAAATATTTCACATGCCAGGACGATAAAAAAATTAAAACAAATTGGCAACACGACGCAGCCTCTAACGCATGCAGCTCGGCTTATTTACTAGTAAATGTGATAAAAACACGTTCGGACAAAGAGCGAAAACAAAAAATGAAAGCCGTTTACAACTCCCTGTAACGCCGAATTAGAGCGCAGCTCTTGAGGAGGAGGAGGGAAGGGTACTGGGGGGTGGGTCAAGTGACCTCGGGGGGGCGGGGGGTCACGTGACCTTGGGGGTCACGTGACCTTGTGGGTCACGTGACTTTGTGGGAGTCACGTGACCTTGGGGCGTCACGTGACGTCGGGGGGTCACGTGACCTGGGGCCACGTGACGATACCGATGACGTCATCAGTAGCGTCACTGATGACGCCATCAGTGATGATGATGACGATGCGGATGCCGGTGACGTCATCAGTGACGTCACTAATGACGTCATCAGTGATGATGACGATGCGGATGCCGGTGACGTCATCAGTGACGTCACTGACGACGT